>NW_024808295.1:0-3400 GCF_019175285.1 Sceloporus undulatus | reverse complement strand
TAATATCCTCCCACCACTTCAACAGAATTATTTGCAGTCCCACTGAAATACATGAAGCCTTTATTTGCAGGATGGCACTTGATGGATTGCACCATTGCCAATAACGTTTTCTACTAGTTTTGGGCAATCAAAGTAATTTCACCTAAGATATCAAAACACAAATTTCCATCACCTTTACATTGAGGTGGAGGTCTGTCCCATTTTCCACTTATGCCATCTTCTGCAGTTGTACAGGTAATACTTTTATTTCCAATAAGAGAAAAGTCTTTATTACAAGAGTATGTTATCACGTCGCCATAAAGATAGAGATCAAGAGCTGTGTCACCACTGTGTTTTCCATTGGCAATTTCAGGAGGGCGAGCACAAGGGATTCCTGAGAAAGAGAGCAACATCAATGGTCCAGGTACATTAAAACTGCAGAAGGATCAATTAGAGTAGGGGTGGGCAGATGCAGATGTGGGGAGGGCAAATTTGCATTCCTTCCCATTCCTCAGTGGACTATGCAGGAATGGCAAAGCCCTAGAGATCTGAAAAATAAAAGTCTTTTAAAAAGAAAAGAAAATTCCTAGGAAGCTTCCCCACTCCAAAACAACCCAAAATAGTTCAAAACTACTGCAATATGCAGCAGCTTTGCCACACATCAGCCACAAGCAAAACAAAATGGTTAAAATAGAAACAAGAAGTGAGCAAAATTGCTTCTGGTTCCAATTTCAGCCAATTTTTAAACTTTATTTTTAGAGGAGGCTTCGTGGGATGGGGTTAGCCAAATTTTAGGCATAAGTAAATCTTTACAAACTAAACTATTTGCAATACGGAAATAACAATGAAATGTACTGAGACAAACACTAGCAAGCTTAAAGGAACAGATAATCTTACGTTCGCAAAACGGAGGATCTTTATCCCATTCAACCTTGTTCCTCCCAAATAAAGTGCAACGAGAAGTTTTATGGCCTATTAATCTGTACCTAAAGAGAGAAAAGTCTTACAATTAGAACATGAGATAGAAAAAAGAGTATACAAATACAGGATATCTTGGAGCTAGTAGGTTTAGTTTTGCAAGATCTTTTGCAGTCCACCGCATTATCCTTGTCAGGGCCTCCTAAAGAAATAAAAGATAATGAAACCAACAATTTAAAACAATTTAACAGAATGAAGGAGTAAGAATGTATCAGCAACGGGATTATAGCCAGCTCAGGAAATATTTTCAAGAGATCTGAATAATAAAAGTGTGAGGGGGTCTTTGCTTGCTGACAAAACATAATGGAGTGTATACCAGGATAAGAAAAATATTCCAAAGAGCCCCATAACTGAAAAGATCTGTTCTATAGTTGTCACTAATCCAGGCTGAGATATGCCACCAATTACCTTAATTTCAGAGACAGGACATGCAAAAAATGAAGAAAAGAACCTCCCCACCTCCAGGACCCTAATTAATGATATCACAGCTTGCGTTACAGCAAAGCATACATGAGAGTGTCTGAGCTTCCAATGTCTAGTGCACCTATTCAGATCAATGTAAAATATTTAGCAAGACTCCCTTTTATCATTTCAGACACAGAAGGAAAAATGAAGGAACACAGCCAAGTGAGTACACAGGATAATTTATAGCACAGGCAGAGTGGGGGAATTTTTCCCTTCCTCCTGAAAGTGCCACTCAAAATTACCCAGCAGTCAGTGGAACTGGAGAAGACTGCAACAAGATTCCATTTCTCTCTTCACCCTGGCATGTCACATAAATATCCATTGACCTTTGGCATGTGCCTTTCCATTCTCTCCATACTCATTTAGCCTTGGGGTGGATAAAGCCTTCAAGTGTAGGGTGGGATGGAGCAAGATGGTGAGGCTACAAGTCCGATTTAAAGGAACATCAAGGTAGGTATTTTCATCCCTGCTTGAAAGTCCAAGATAGAGGCACTTGGAGAGCCAATCATAAGATAGTATAGAAAGTGTATGCTCACCTCATTTATTTAAAAATAAGAAAAGAAATTGGTTATGAAAGCTGTCAAATTAACAGTAAATAGCAACTATTGTTGCAAGGAATAGTTCTTAGTACCGCCAATTATTTACCTTCCTTCTCAATTTGGAACGTGCAACCTTCCACTACCCCATGCCTTCAATGGCTGCCCAAAAGCCTCTTTGCTATTTCCTCCTCTCCTTGGGTCCTGTCCATCCCTTGCCCTGCCATTCTGCCTGCCTGCCTGCCTTACTGGACCAGAGGAGCCAACTGTCACACACCTCCACCTGTGGGTGCGAATCCCTGGTGGGCTGACCAGGAAGGTAGAGGTGGCAGTGTAAGGCAGTGGTAAGCCCTGGCACATACAGTTGGTCCTCCGTAGCAGCGGACTAGCCATCTGTGGATTGGAGCATCCGCAGATGGCACTGCCCCATTATCGACAATGGTAGGAGTGCATGCAGTCCCACTGGCACAGCCACATACATGTTAACATCTACTGTGGCTAATAAGACTTGAGGTCTAACTTTTTCTGGTATCTGTGTGTTGGGGGTGGGGGTGTCTAGAACCAAATCCCCACCAATACAGAGGGCCAATAGCACCTTGCAGAATGTGGTGCACTTGCACAGCTCCTCCTTGGCTAAACAGTTTGATGTACCTTTTGGGGATGGAGCAATCCAGGCTGCTTCTCCTCTGCTTTCAGGGCATTCGTCAGATATATATGTCTGTCTGCAGTGCAGTTTATCATCTTTTAGCTGCCTGGGTGTCTAGCTTGTAAGCAGAGTAAAATCCACATGGGCAGAGTTAACACGTAGATTCCAAGTTAAGCCTTCCTAAGTAATGGAATCAAAGGATATTTATATGGGAGGATGATCACGCTATTAGTCTTTTAGGCTATTTATTATATGCAGTAATATAGGCCCAAAACAGACGGACAAAAAGTACCACCTCCGGGCCAATCTAGGAGCATGGCGTGCAGATGACGCATGCCCCCAGATAACCAGGAAGCTGCACCTAGGCCGGCTAACATAGCTCAAAGCCGGCCATAACAGGAGTGGGGGAAAACTGTTCCTTGCCAACGGTCTGTTCCAGACAGCAGCCCACCAGGGGTCGATTGGGGCTGAAGTGGTCTCTGGCTACTCCAAGCTGCCTGTCCATTTGACCTCATAGATATGGACCTTATTTATATAAACATCATTTTCTCCTCCAGTCAGGTTACTGGACATAACAAAACATCATGGACAGTTAACCTCCATCAGATAGCAACCATCTGATTGCATCAGAAATTGCTCTCTACTACAGCCCATTTTGAGTTTATTGTCAGTCAAGGCATTGTTTATACAGGCATCTCAACACTGATAGTTATGTTGGCATTCTCCCTGGAACTGAACTGTGTCTAGACTCTACAATACACAGAGTTTTCTGTTCTCTGTGTTATACAGTTGGCCC
>NW_024808294.1:0-3400 GCF_019175285.1 Sceloporus undulatus | reverse complement strand
AAGAGGGGTAGTGCTTGGAGTGCTTTTTAAGTTTCCTCTTCATCTCAGACTGTGTGGTGGGGAGGGGGAGGAAGAAAAGAAAGCTAGTCTCAGGGTGGGGCTGGGGGGACTGGGGCTTGGGGGGGCAGTTTGGAAAGGGAGGATGGAGCAAAGTTCACTGCCCCCCTTTCATCCTTTGATCTTTCCAGAGGCAAAATTCCTAATTTCTGTCTTTGGAAAGAACAAAGTTTCCTTTCCTTTTGCTCTTTTCAAAAGCAATATCCCACTGATGAGGTTTCTGTTTTTGGAAGGAGCAAAATTAAACCCCTATCTTTTCTCTTTGCTCTTTCCTTTTTTTTTTTTTTAGGTTTTATTGTTTTAATATTTACAGTACATCAACTATATACAAATAAGCAAAGTAGGATCAGCATTTCCATATCGTATCTGTACTTATTTTACCTATTTTACTGTTTCCCATCAAACTTAAACCCTAATCTACCATTTCCCACTACCACCCACCCTTCCAATCCTAAACATTCATTCTTTATAGTTTCCTTTCGTTTGGCAAAAAAATTTAAGCAACTGTTTTCTGTATTCTTTTCAAGCTATTCTCCGAATAGTCTACTTAGTATATACATCCAATCTGTGATTTATGAATGTATATATAACTATATACAGCCATTTCTCTTTTCAGCACTTTTAGACATGCTTCAAAACATTCTGGTTAACTTGTTTTGTCATTTCCATTCAAATTACTGTATCGCTTCCCTTTGCTCTTTCCAAAGCAGGATCCCATATACCACCTTGAGTAAGAGCAGCTCCTCCAACATATGAATGCAGATATAAAGGGGAACCCAGAAGATAAATTTTATTTATTTATTTATTTATTTATATTTTATTTATTGATGTTTTCGCCAGTCAGCCAAGACTAGGTTAGCAACTGTCAGCCAGAGGACATTTTCTTCAGCCGCCCCTAGACTGTGGAATGACCTGCTGGAAGCGATTCAACAGTTGAACACCAGTCTCTAATTTAAAACAGCATTGAACACCAGTCTCTTCTGGCAGGCTTATCCAGATGATTGTTAAATTGTGAATTTTAAATATGGATCATTTAAATATGTGTATATGTTATTTGTCATTTTAAATTGATGTTGCAACTGATGTTGTTTATCTGTTCATTGTTGTTGTTCCCTGCCTCGACCCATGGGGAAATAAATATGATGATTATAATGACGATGACGACGATGATTTATATTCTACCTTTATTCCAGGGTTCTCACCCTGGAAGAAAGGTAGAATATAAATCATTCTCATCAGTGGCTTCCAAAAAAACAAAACAAAACAAAACAAGACAAAACAAAAACAAATTAAAAATGTTACCAAAAAAGTTTGAGAACCACTGTTCTAAAGAACTGATATATTTCCTCTGCTAGGGATCACCTGCTATGTGTTTGATACCAAACAAAGCCTTGAGAGGCCTGGAACGGCAACAATTTCTACCACACTAGTTCTGTGCCACTGCTAAGAGTTGGAAGTCTACACTAGTTTTCTGCAGGACTTTGGAAGGCCATACCACCTTTCTCTACCCCACCGCTCCAACCTCAGTTTTTTTTTAAAAATAAAACCTTTCCTCCATTTTTAAAAAAACTATGAATGCCTCCTTGGAGAGAAAAGGAAGCAGGTTTACCACATTTTGAGACCCAAATTTGGGTGAAAGTGTCCCCATGCTCCCTGGGGTTGCAATTGTTTTTTTTTAATTACACAACAAAATTGATAAAAATGGAAGGGGGCTAAGGGGTCCTTGGGGACTAATTACTATAAATAATGCTATAATTACTATAATAATGGGTTGTTGTATATAAAAATATATATCCCCCAATCTCAGCTTTCTAAGAGACACAACTTTTCCCCAATTTACCTTTGGATTTATTCCAGAGCAGGCCTCTGGATCTTGCTGAAAACCGACCCACTGCAATTTGAAAGGACAGCCCAAAGCAAACATGCATCAATGGAAACTTTCCCCACAACATCAGCCTTGTGCTTCTTTATAAAATATACTCATATAATTGCCTGTGAATCAAGGCTCAAGTTGCTAAAGTATCTACAGATGCAGAGCATTTAAAAAAATGATTATACTAATTCAGGCTTCATGAATATGGAATTTTTTTCTGGTTAGGAACTCTTGCCAGTAAATAATCTGAGGCCCAGTACATACCTTATTGATGGTCTGGAGCAGTGGCGGCATTTTTTCCTCAGCAGGGAAGCTGCAGCCGCCAAACCATGCGGCTTCCCTGTGGAGAAAAAGGAACCCGCAAAAAGCAGGTTCTTTTAAAGCTGAAGGGCAGCATAACAATTGCGCCACTGGCGCACTGGTAACGTAAGCGCCACGTGGCAATGTGTGGATGCCACACGGTGCTTACGTAACAATGGCAGTACCTGTGTATACAGGGCACCACCATTGTTATGGCGCTGTGCCATACTAGGGTTAGGGACCGTGTGGTTGCTGTGTGGTCCCTTAACCCTAGTATGGCAATGGCACGGCACATTAGCTCTGTCTGTACCACGCCTGAGTTATCTAAATTAAAACTAAATAATTACATATCATGAAGGAAGTATGTTTTGCTTTTTCAAAAAAAGGGATGGGGGAGAGCAACCTTTATGAAAATCTTCCTGAGATTACTGTGTATATAATTTGTGTCTTGATCTAAAGGGATTTTCTTTTTACATGGTGTAATTTATATACATTTCACGTTAATTCATATACTGGTAATATTGTTAAACAATGGACCAAATCCTCAATATAAAATGACAAAATGGAAGTAAAGTTGTCATTATTGGATTTGTCCTTGCGGAGAAACTAAATGTGTACGTGTTTTGGTAAACATTAAATATATTTATACATTTTGTCTTGAAGCAGGAATTCCTATGCAAAGGGTTAACAGAAATAAAACAAAAATAATTGTGCATGAGGTCCTTCAGGTGGGGGCAAATATGTCAGGATGCTGTAGTACTTGTACTTGTAGAGGTTTTTTTTTTAAAAAAAAAAATTCAAAACATGTTTCTGTTGTCTCAAACTATTTTCTGGTAATTCCCAGCACCAGATGCAACATTTTATTCCCTACCCCAGAATGGGCTTCTTTAATACATACTGAAACAATAGGAAAAAGCCTTTAAGATCCCCAAATGTAAACAGTGGCTAATAGATTTGCAAATTAAGCCCCTAATAAGCATTAAAAGGGAGATTTGCTTTTGTTTGGAGAAGAACAAGAGCCTTTACTCAAGCAACTTTTGAAGGCAGTAGTAACGCTGTTCTTGTTTCTATGGTGGGTTACAGACGGGCAAAAAGGGGTGTATTCATGACATCATGAAGGTAGAGCCTTCAGACGGGCCTTACCTGAATGCCGTCATGAACACGCCCCCC
>NW_024808293.1:836-3400 GCF_019175285.1 Sceloporus undulatus | reverse complement strand
GATGAGAAACAGTCAAAGCCACCCTTGGGCAGAATATGAATTTATCCGAAATTAGGGACAAATTCAATCTGACTCAAGTGACCTTCAGAAACAATGCTGAATGAGGGTGAGGCAATCCAAGGAGCTGGAATTATCAGCAGTTAACGTCTCAAATGTTCATTTGGAACGTCTTTCATTTTCTTACATGTCAATATAACATTTCAGCTTTAGTAAATGTAATTGAGACACTAATGAGTGTCATTTAACAGAAAGGGCCAGTGTTAAAAACATGGCTTTAAGGCTTGCTACTGGGCCAGACATTGGAGGGAGTTGACAGATCCATGAATTAATTCTTCCACTAAATGTTGTTACGTTTGGAATTTATATTTGGAAATAATCAAAATATGATACAGAGGAAACCAAAAGCAAAAATTGATAACTGCAAGGAGAACTTTGTTGACAAAGCATTTCTGCCCCAGTGATGAATTGTCAAGTGAAGGAAAGGTAAGCTCACATTCCAGTTTAGCAACAGGACAAGAGGATCAGAGCACACCAGACCATCTTAACCTCTTGCTAGTGGTTAACTGAGTTCTCCAGGCAGCAAGCCCAACAATTAAAGAAATACAATATAAGTATAATAAAATATAACAAAATATAAAAAGTGCTATGAAAGTAGGAAATATGAAGGAACAAGTATGTTGCCTATTCAGTGTCTTACTCTGAATGTTACATATGACTATCTGCCAGTTGGACAGATGCTGTTAGTATGTACACTGGAAAATGAGTGCCAGACGCTCAGGGAATAGTTTTGTTCTCTTAAGGCTAGGGTAGCTGAGCTGGAGAAGCTAGGGAAGAACAGTAAAACTAATGGGTTTGGTCTTTGAGGATCTTATAAGGTCATCCCATTCCCAGTGTGGAGGGAAATAAATAATCCTTTGGAAATTCCCATGCCTTGGTACATATACAGAGATCTTCTCATGCCAAAAATAGACCTCTAGTGAAGAGGAAGCTTTTGCTAATGGGTGATCTGATCAAGAGAAATATCAGTAACTGAGTTTATGATGGACCAGGTTTATTACCTGCCTGTTGTGAGGGTAACAGACATTGCATGTTGTCTAGTTAGCCTGGTAGATAGTGCTCTGGAGAATCTGAGTTGTTAAGATGTAACTTAGTACCTCCTTGTTCCATTCCCTGTTGTGTCCTCTCATTTCCATTTTTCAACTTAATTTTGCCCTTCTTAGCCTTTGCTCTAGTCCACCCCTTGCTATTTTAACCAATTGGGTGTGATGATCTATATAATTTTGTTTCCTGTCGTTTGAGACATTTTAAAGTTAGGTGTAGTATTATAGCAGTTGGTGCAACCTCAAGAACCAGCATAGCCAATCTTATTAAATGTAATGTATTAAATGCATATTGGACTGAAGAAGATATAAAAGAAGAAAAATGGTGCAAAGAAGTTTTAGTAGCCTGAGGAATGAAAGAATAACAAAATTACATAGGCTGGTATCACAGGACGAAAACATCCAGTCCAATCACTGCCAATCCATTGCCATCCCGAGCCCAATCATGCATATTTACGTTAATTCGCAAGAGATTATCACACGTAATTGTTGTCATTGTGTAGTCATTCTGGGGCCTATCCTAAGTCAATCCAAAAATGGGTAAATTCGGGGAACTAGCGAATTCACAAATCTTATTCCATGGTGAATTCGCAGCCAATCCGATGTGGCGTTGGTGTGGAATGCAAGTTTGCATTGGGGCTGGTATCCCCACATATCCCATGGTGCAGCGTGTAGGCTGTGGCTCTCTTCCAAATGGGTGACAGCCGACCTTCACTTTGCTTGTCTTCCCTTCGTTTCTTCCTGAAGGGAAGACAAATGAAGGGAAGGCTGGCTGTCACCTGAGAGCCGCAGCCTATGTATCCCAGAAAGACCTTTGGGATACATTGGCAGTGGCTCTCTCCCAGATGGGCAACCTTCCCGTCGCTTCTCTTCCCGCTTGGCAAAGAACCGAAGGGGAAGGGAAGCGAAGGGAAGGAGGTGTCACTCCTTTGGGAGAGTGAGGCCGATGCTTCCCTCTGGGATGCATCGGTGGCATTCTCCCAAACGGGCAACCTTCCTTTCCCCTTCTGTTCCTTGCCAGGAAGAGAGGGCTCTCCATCTGGCAAGGAATAGAAAAGGAGGGAAAGCGAAGGGAAGGTTGCCTATTTGGGAGAATGCTACTGATGCATCCCAGAGGGAACTCTGGGAAGCATCGGCCTCACTCTCCCAAATGAGTGACAGCTGCCTTCCCTTCACTTCCCTTCCCCTTTGGTTCCTTGCCAAGCAGGAAGAGAAGCAAAGGGAAGGTTGCCCATCTGGGAGAGAGCTGCCACCAATGTATCCCCGAGTTCCTTCTGGGATGCATAGGCTGCGGCTCTCTCCCAAATGGGTGACAGCCGAGCTTCTCTTTGCTTGTCTTCCCTTCCCTTCCTGTAAGGGAAGACAAATGAAGGGAAGGGAGCCGTGGCCTATGCATCCCAGAGTTCCCTCTGGGATGCATAGGCTGCGGCTCTCGGGTGACAGCTGGCCTTCCCTTCATTTGTC
>NW_024808293.1:0-736 GCF_019175285.1 Sceloporus undulatus | reverse complement strand
AGAAGGGGAGGGGAAGCGAAGGGAAGGTTGCCCATTTGGGAGAATGCTGCCAATGCATCCCAGAGGGAACTCCCAAATGGGTGACAGCCAACCTTCCCTTTGCTTGTCTTCCCTTCGGTTTCTTCCTGAAGGGAAGACAAATGAAGGGAAGGGAGCCGTGGCCTATGCATCCCAGAGTTCCCTCTGGGATGCATAGGCTGCGGCTCTCGGGTGACAGCTGGCCTTCCCTTCATTTGTCCTTCCCTTCGGTTTCTTCTGGAAGGGAAGACAAACGAAGCCATTTGGGGGAGAGGCGGGGGTTTTTTGGGGGGGGGGGGGGAAGTGTGCATGCTCTGCTTTGCCTTTGGAATGATCACAATTTTGCTCTTCTTGTGTGATAATTAATCACTTGAATTGGCTTACTTTCGAATTGGGTCTACTTTCCCTTTCCTTCAGGATGGGGGTACATTTCCCTCATGTGATAACAGCCACAGAAACAACATGAAATATATTCCTTTTTATTTTATTTTATTTTTTTAAAATAATCTTTATTGTAATTTGTTAAAAAATTGCAATAAAACAGACAGAACTGAGATAAAGGCCAAATACCACTAAGGGGGGATATGTGAGCGTCTACAATGAACAACCATATAAGTATAAACCGTCATTGTCATTAGGCTTCCATAAAGGTCCCTTTCCAGAAATTCAATTACTGATCTGGGGGCTTTAGCTGACTTGAGTGACTGTTAATATACTG
>NW_024808292.1:0-3400 GCF_019175285.1 Sceloporus undulatus | reverse complement strand
CAGCCTGCAGTTTAGACCTCTATTGCTTTCCCCTGAGTTCATAGACCATGAGCCCACCTCCAAAAACCACGCTCTGAGGCTCTTGATTTTTGGGGGGCATTTTCCATGACTGCCACACCAAACCTAAGGGAGAGGAGCCGCTGATAGGTTGTTCCTTGGCTTTGTGAGAATCAAGTGGCTGGCAATAACCAAATCGCGAAAAAAGGGTGTACTACTAACACGACCAACGTCCAGCAATAAAACCTGAGTGAAGACTAAATCGGTGCGCAACTGGCCTCTTAAGCTGACCTCCTTCCCTTGTATGTGAAATCAGGAATTGATGCAGGCAAGTGAAATACATATGGATTAAGTATTTTCAGGCATTGTAAATTCGGAGAGGGAGATGTGCCTTACTCTCGCTTTGCAGCAACAGCAACTTCGTTTATGTATCTAAGCCAGCCATGTCCAAACTCTGGCCCGCCGGTTGTTTTGGACTTCGGCTCCCAGAAGCCTCGGCCACCTTGACCAATGGTCTGGGATGCTGGGAGCCAAAGTCCCAAAACGCCTGGAGGGCCAGAGTTTGGACATTACTGACCTCTTTTTCATTTCTGACTTCTTGGCTTGTCCAGAGGGGCTTTGGCCCCGAGGCTGAGAGAGTATGGCCTTGCGCAGGTTCAGAAATGGGTAGCCGAAGGACGACGAAGCAGGACCACACATCTCTCTGGGTTTCTTTATTAGTACAGGCGGCTTTATGCACCCTGATGATAAGGAGACCGCGCCACGGTTTTATCAAAGGCGGTCCGAAGCTGTCTCCGGCCCCTGCGCTCCCCAATTTCCCCTAATAAGTTAGTATAAATCAGCGTCCTCCCCCCAATCCTATCCCTACCTAGCTGTCGAACCTGGCTGCACAAGCCACCGTAGCGAAGGTCCGAGCGGTCAGCTGAGCCACCCAGGCATCCTGGCAGATATCGTCCAGTCTAGAGATGCACAAGCGGACCCAAAAACATGAAGAGAGGGAGAGAGACGCACATAGGACACACTCACACAGGTTGTTGCGGCGAGGCAGCAACGGTGGCTTTGCCAAGGTGGCCAAAGTCCATGGAAGGGCAAGGGTCCTCTCGGTCGGGGGCATGATTGACCCACCGCCCACTTTCAAGGTCCAGGCCGGCCTCTCGCTAGCTGTCTTGGAAGTTTCCTGGATGGGAAAGGAGACAGCAGCCATTTTTGTGGACAGTCAGGGGGTCCGTGGTCAAGCTGCCCATTAAGTGTTGGCGCAGCTTCTGGTCCCCAGTGCAAGTGGGGCAAGGAATGATATGGTAAGATAAATGCCTACATAAATGTTTTCTCTAGGCATTTGTTGGTCCTCCAAAGGAACTCTATGGTCAACATCTGCTATAAATTGACCACGGAATAGCGCCGGAGGACCTACAAATGCCTAGACGAATGTTATCTCTGCGTCCTCCAGAGCAACTCTGTGGTTGCTGGCAAGGTTTACTGGCATGGAGAAAAGCCATGGGGCTTACCAAGGATGTTGCGTTTGCAAAGAGGGCAAGTCTGCTGCAGGAGGAGCCACGGATCCACGCAGTCGCGGTGAAATTCGTGCAAACAGGGCAGCACCCTGAGACACTGTTGGGAAGGACAAGAAAGAGGGCTTAGGAGTCAAATGGCAAGGAAGCCAACAACAGGGAACCTTCAGATCCTCCGGCACAACTCTATGCTCAGCATCTACTAGACATTGACCGCAGAATGCGCCGGAGGACCGACAAATGCTTACATAGATGTTCTCTCTATGTCCTCCAGTGCAACTCTATGGTCAACGTCTAGTAGTTTCCAACTCTATCGGTAGATTATTCGCCACGCAAGGGATGCCAAAACGTCAAGGGAGCCCCTGACCTGGTTCTTGTGGAACTGGTCCAAGCAGATGGCGCAGCTGTCGATCTCATGTGCCCAGCTCCGAGGCGCCTTCCCAGGGTGATAACGGCGGGTTTTCAGCGCCGACAGCCTCCGCGCCACGTGCTGCTTGAGGTCCGGCTGCGGGGAGGGTAAAGCCCAGGTTAGCGCTCGGCTCCCGCCCCGGGCAATGTAGCACCAGGGAAGAGCGCATGACGCATGCCCACCTCTGAGTCTTGCTCCAGCTGGCTTTGCCGGGACTGTCGCTGGGCTTGCATGATGACGCCAGTGCAGAGGATGAAGGCGATGAGCAAGATGGCGTCCCACAGCTGCTGGAGGTACTTCTGCAATGGGAACATCTGTGAGAACATCATGCGCTGTAGGAACATCTTCTCCCACGGCGACCAGACATTCTCCTTTTGCAACATTGCAACTGTCTATCCCAATCCCAAAATGTCCTCCATCCAGACACCTCCCTTTGCTTGTCCTACATTGTCCTACTTCCTACTTATGAGGAACTTAACAAACAGCTGTCCTACCAAGAAATGTAGTTGTTGGGCAATCAGAGAAATTATTATGTAACTAGTTCCTTTTAGAAAGTAACTTCCCCAAACTCCTTCACAAACCTGAACTCTGGAGCTGTTTTCTCCGGTGCAGATGACCCCCTGCCATTCGCCGTAAAGGCCACCCCGTGAAAGGCCACACGTGGACCATAGGGTCAGCGTCACCCCCTGAAAAAGAGGAACGGGAAAAAGTATCAGATGGAGGTCTGGAAGGGCAAAAACAGGCCAAGCGGACCTTCCTCCCACATTAAATTTGAACTCAAGACTACAATTGGGTTCACAGGAGCAGCAAGCGATTAAATTATTATCACAGACACCGTTGTCGTTAATTATCGCGTACTACGTTATCTTTAATTACCACGTACCACGTTTTCCAGCAGCACTGCCTGGTACGTAATCTTTGCTGTGGCCCGAAGGCCTCTGCAGAAGCAGAAAGAAGATTTTAACGATACATTAGATGAAAATATGTTAGTATTTTAAAGACAATAATATAAAATAATAATAAAATAATATTATAAAATAATAATAAAATATTATAATAAAATAATATCAAATAATTATAAAATAAAATAATAAAATAAAATAACTAATACAATAATAAATAATACAATATACTATAATAAAATAATAAAATATTTTATATTTTATATAAAATAATATTAATAAAATAATAATGAAATAAAATATAATAATAATATAAAATATAAAATAATAATAATATCAAACAATATCAAGTAATAATAAAATAAAAATATAAAATAATACAATAATAAATAATACAATATACTATGACAAAATAAAATAATTTATATTTTATATATAAAAAAATATTATATAAAATAATAATAAAATAAAATAATATATTAATATAATAATATGACATAATAATATAAAATAATATAATAAACTAATATAAAATAATAAAATAATTTATAATCATAATAATAATACAATAATTTAAAGTAATA
>NW_024808291.1:0-3401 GCF_019175285.1 Sceloporus undulatus | reverse complement strand
GCGCATAGGCCTGCGACCCAGAGATCCTATGCCTCAAAATGGAAGAGGTTCCTTTCATTCCTTGCTGAAAGGAGTCTGTCACCAGACAGCGTCACTGTGCCAGTGGTGCTGGACTTCTCATTGGTGGATGCGGGGCTGTGCCTTACTTCCATAAAATGTTACCTGTCTGCTATTTGTTCACATTTTCAGTATGATGGTTTGCCTTCCTTTTTCAGGGACCCCCTGGTAAAGAACTTTTTAAAGGGATGTAACAACCTTTACCCCCAGGTTTCTCTCCCTGCCCCGGCTTGGAGCTTGGAGGTTGTGTTGGCTGCCCTCCAGTCCAAGCCCTTTGAACCCTTGACCACAACAGACTTAAGACTCTTAACCTGGAAGACTGTTTTCCTGGTGGCCATCACCTCGGCTCGCCGGGCGGGAGAACTTTGTGCCCTATGGAGGGATGAACCTTTCCTCTGGTTCCACAAGGACAAGGTGGTACTCCGGACTGATATCACCTTCCTCCCTAAGGTGGTATCCCTTTTCCACATGTGTCAGGACATTGTGTTGCCGACCTTGGCTTCGAACCCATCGACTGTGGAGGAACGCAGCCTCCATATGTTGGACGTTAGGAGAGCCTTGGCTTTCTACTTGGACAGGACTATGGGTTCCAGCCGCTCCGAAAGGCTTTTCCAGTGCTATTCGGAGCCAAGGAAGGGTTTGCCTGTGTCGCCCCAGAGACTCTCGAAATGGGTGGCGTGCACCATCCGTCTTCGTTATGAACTGTCGGGTAAACCGGTACCGGCCAAGGTCCGTTCGCACGCGACCAGATCGGTGGCAGCATCTTCGGCCTTTCTGGCTGGCATTCCTTTAGACGATGTTTGCAAGGCTGCTGTTTGGTCCCAGCCATTGACTTTTATAAAGCATTATAGGCTGGACACCAGGGCAATTCGGGATGCAGCCTTTGGGAGGGCTGTCTTGGTTTCTGGGTTGCATTGATGTCTCCTTTTGTGTTTTGTACCTTTGAATTGGTCCATAATGTGCTCACTTGTGTTCACTTCCAGGGAGACTGGTCTTGCATGACCTTACAATTCCTCCTCAGGTTCTGCAAAGTTATTATTCATTGCAACTGTGGGTTATGCTTGCACAATGCCAATGGGTATGGTCGTGTGTGACCCTACATGCCCTTCTTATGCCTTGCATGTTATGTCTGCATTTGATATGTTGTGCAAAAAACAGGACTGACTCTTTGATGGTTCACAGTTTATTGTTGTAATGAATTTACCTTGGTTTACCATAGCTTGGGTTTCAGGACACTCCCTCCGCCGTATACCTAAGCTTGTCAGTCTAAACCCATTTGTATGATTCGCAGAGACCACGAAGAAGAAGGACAGGTTACTCACCTGTAACGGTATTTCTTTGAGTGGTCATCTGCGAATTCATACAAATCCCGCCCATCCTCCCCTCGGTGTCCTGCTCACTTTGGCTCTGTCTTACATCGCCTACTTGGCGGGAAAAAATTTTGGAACTGGGGAAAAGAGTGGGAACCGGGGCTTTATAGGAGGGGGCGGGGTTACCGCCAAAAAGTTTCTATATGTTGCAAAGTGTACTTTGCCCAGTGATTCTAGAAGTATCCGAACAGCACTGCGCAGGCGCAGTAAAACCCATTTGTATGAATTCACAGATGACCACTCGAAGAAATACCGTTACAGGTGAGTAACCTGTCCTTATTATTAACCTTTATTTATAAAGCACTGTAAATGGCATTGGAGACTACTATGGCTTTCTTGCTACTGGCTTCACCATTTTGGTCACTGGTTCAGACGCGACATTGACGGTGTTGACCTCAGCTTCTTTGAGTGCCCCATTACCACCTGGCTGAACACTCGCTCCATCTTTGCTGGCGATGGTCTCTCCACTGCCACTGATTCTTGTATCGGTTCCATCACAGATATTTGCCTCACCAGCTTGGGCTTATAGGCTCTTTCTATCGCCATCAGCCCCTCAACACCATGATGTATCCCCTGCTTGATCTCACAGGTCTCTGACACTATCTAGATACCAAGTTGAATTGTTGGTGGCATTACTATCAAGACTCGCCTTGCATCTTGGCATCGTATATTGGTCGATATCGAGTTGAAGAATACTGGAGAGAAAGCCCTTCTTCCTACTGGTCTTACTCTCCTTACAGAGATCGTTACCACCATAGGGAGCTGCACCACGACTCTCCCTCTCGATTTTGCTCTCAATCACAATCTCTACACTGTGTTCATGAGTCTCGGCATGATTATGATGCCACCAGAGTGCCTTCATCTCTGCCTCTCTGCATCTCTGTTTCAATCAATGCTAGTAGCTCAAATCCCACTGTTGACATCAGTCGTGACACCTATTCCTGCCGTCATCCCAATTGTGTCCTTGATGTTGGCCTCTCAATCTATGCCTCCTCCTGCTGTTACACAGATGTCCCAATTTTTTACCCCCACCATCCCTCAGCAATCTACTGAGGAATCTGCTTATGACACAGAAATGTCACCAGCTTTGTCTTCTCCTGTTATTGCATCTCCTCAGGAAGAAGTTGAAGGCACCACACCTCAATCTCCAAATAAGGATGTTCAGCTTTTCTCACACATGTTCCAGAATCCAGAGGATGGCTCAGGTGATAGGACTCCAGGTTGATGTCGCTCCTGAGCCAGCGAGAGATCCTGTCTTTCAAATAGTTTATACTGCTGCAGTTTCACCAGCTGTTCTTGCCTTCTTGGCCTCACTGTCTGATGTCATGAATCTTTCTTGGCTGTAGCCCTCATCTGTACTACTTGCTTCAAGAAAGCTGGAGGGTCTGTACAAAGCCCAACCAGATAACTGCAGCTTATCTCTTCACCAGCCCTACTACCAACTCTTTGGTGGTTGAGTCTATCTCCAAATCCTCTGGTAAAACCCATTCTGCTCCATTGGACAAGGAGGGCAGACATCTTGACATCTTTGGCTGACGCTTCTATTCTTTGGCTGCCCTTTCTGCAAAGGTGGTAACATGCAGGCGTGCATGGGTGCCTACCAAACGTTTTTGTGGGATAAGTTGGATGCTTTCTTCCCCTATTTGCCACAAGAACAAAAGGTGGCTCCCTTTGATTTCTAGACTGAAGCTCTTTCCTTGGTCAACCAACAGATCTACTCGGCTCTGTGAACTATGCTGCCAAATTCATGTCAGGTGCTGTTGCACTTCATCGCTATGCTTGGCTCAGGTCTACTGATCTCACTGAGGCGGCTAATAAGCATATAGAGGATCTGCCCTTTGAAGGTAATGGTTTTTTTGCAGCCAAGACCAACAACGCACTGGGGGGCTATTGTGAAGACCTGAGTGTACAAGGTCGCTGGTCTCCATCAGAAATGAAAATGTACATCAATGCCTTGGAGCTGTTGGCAATCAT
>NW_024808290.1:0-3401 GCF_019175285.1 Sceloporus undulatus | reverse complement strand
TGCACACCTAATTTCCCTAATTCATCTTCCAATTCTATAAGAAAGAACACTTGCCTACATTGTGTCTAGGTCACACACGTTTATACCTTCAGAAAAAGGGGCTTCTCCTCTACTAAAAGGAGAGATCCTTCGGCCACGAAAGTAAATGAAGCATCCTTCAGATAGCTATGCTCGGCACAAATTATTCCTTTCACCTGCAGTTTTTCTTGAATCTCAGGTCATTTCTACCCTTTCTTTCCTATACAAGGGTACTAGAGACGCTAGACACAAACTGCAATTCATGTACCCCATGACATATTTCAGGCTATTCCAACGTGGTGCCATGCTATCTCAGAGTAATGGAGGCTCTTGTAATTAAGCTTTTTCTAGGTTTTTTTCTAGATTTAAAGGTTGGTTTTAACAAGAGCCTGAGCCCTAGCTATGTTTAGATGAATCAGAAACAGAGGCTTTAATTTCCTAAGGAAGCCTTGGAGTAGAAACCTTATCTCAAGAAAATAAGAACAGCAATGACAATGTGGAAGTAGAAGTTATACTCTAATGAGTATTGCCTAAAGGCTGGCTATGCACACATAATCATGTTGAATTTCTTCATACTCAAGTACAGAAAAACAACTGCACAGAAATATAACCTTAAAGCAAAGCAAATCTGAGTTGCCCTATAAACTCCTAGGACTGCTGATTTGGTCATATTATCTTTTGGGGCATCTACACTGTAGAAACAATGCAGTTTGATGCCATTTTATGTGCTGTAGCTCCAGCCTATGGAATTCTGGGAATATTTTCAAACTGTGGATGGTTATCTGTGGATAAAAACTCTGTGGATAAAGACTCTGTGGATATGGAGGTCTGACTGTATTTCATTTCAATATTTTTTTCTAAAAGGTTCATGTGCATAGGGAAGAAGAATTAAGTTGAGACCTAACCCATCTACAGGCAGGGAATATTGAAACATTTCAGGCTGCAATCCTATACACCCTTACCAGGGAGTAAGTCCTATTAAACTCTGTGCAGACACCTATATGGGATTCACAAAGGGAAGTTTCCTAAAGAATTCAACATATAATTTTTATTTAAAAAGATGGGCTCAGAAATATTTTTAGTGGAAAAGTAGGGTTTCAATTTAACGGAATAAATAAAATGAGTATCAGGCCAGTATTTAAGGGGGGGGGGGGGGAGAAAATAAAAGAGGAACCCTGGCACCAGTGTTTAACAATGAGGGTTATTACCCACTTGAAACAGCATCTCAATGGAAGGAGTAGATGCTCATCCTTTGCACTTTCTAAACTAAGGATGAGTTGCCCGCTTTGGAAAAATACATTTTAACAAAATCACTATTTTTATTTTTTGGAGTTGATTTTTATATTGAAATGCAAGGGCCTTTGCTAGAAGCTCAGGCTTTCTGGTGCTAGAAAAGAACAATACATGCGTGTATGTTTTCCAAAAAATCTCTATTGACCAGTGAGTGGAAACAGACTCTGAGATGGGGGCAATAAAATATAAAGAGTAAGGAACACAAAATGAACAGTCAGGGCAATGCTTGTTGAAGACTAGAAGCAAAACCAGGTCCATACTCTTATATTTTTAAATAAATAAATAAATAAATAATAAAGGGATGGGGAGGGGGAGAGAAGAGGAGACGAGGGATGGGGCCAAGAGGGAGTGGGGAGAAGTTGTCAAGCATTTGAAATGGAACGTGAATAAGCACTCCCAGAGAAGGCAGATGTTTCAATGCGCTCCCTTGGCAGTGTGAGAAAATTACTGTCCAGTGACCAAATGGCATGTCAGTTTCCCACCCTCTTGGCTTGCCCATTATCTAAAGCGCAAGACAAAAGGAAGAAGGGGGGGCTGGTCAGGGGAGAATCCCATTGTCCCCTCACACTCTAATTATGGAAATCTGGTTAATCTATTCAGGAGCAACTATGAACTGGGTTTTTGTTTGGGGGGGGTGGCATAAGAAAGCTCTTTGGCTAAGGCTTACAGCAAAAGGTTTCCAACTGTTCAGTGTTAAAAGCGGGTGCCCTCTCCTGCAATCCACACCCCTGCTGCTCCCCAAACCCTGGCCTGTTCTTCCACCCACACTAAAAGTTAACAACTCCTCTATGCTATTTTCTCCATTTCAAAAACAAAACAAGCCTTATAGTTTCTTTGGGTTTTTAGGGCTATACGGTCATGTTCTAGAAGAGTTTATTCCTGACATTTTCCAGCATCTCTGGCTGGCATCTTCTCTGATAAATAAACTCTTCTAGAACATGGCCACATAGCCTGAAAAGCCCACAAAAAACTATGAATGCTGGCCATGAAAACCATCGACTTCACAAAACAAGCCCTGTTCATACTTTCAAATGCTATCCTAAGACAAGGAGGAGCTGCCCTTAACAAGCTGCATTTATGAACAACCAGTCTTTGCTAAGAGTTCATACCATGCAAACACACTGTGCAAACAAGCCACTTTCTATACTTCAGATGTAGCCCAGGTTCAAATATACCAACGTATCTTTCTGTGATTTCCGGTAGATAGTAAGAATTTCTGACTCCCCATTACTTAATACTGTAATGGCAGCAACAAAATACTTCTTCTCCCCACCCCAACCCCCAATTACATAGCTGAAATTTTAAAAGCTTGGAGAAGTCAGGAATGTGTGAGCAAGTAAACGAATGAGTCTATATGCTGGAAGGACTAGGAACTCCCTTTTAGTTCTTCTATTCCGAACAGATTCCTGGGCACACAGTGATAATTCTAAAGCAGCTAGTGGATGTTGCATTTCTAGGAGGAAAACAAAGTAGATGCCACCAATCTGATCACCCCTGTTATAATTCACAGTCATATCAGGATTAAACTTTTATGTACAAATGTAATCTGAATGCTTCACACAGCACCTATGCACTGTAGTGCACAAAACATGGGTAAGTGTCATACATAAACATGGCAAATGAGAAAGACCACTGAGAAATGAGACCTGCCCTATAGCTGTGTGTCAACCAAAACATTACCGGATTCAAAACTGTCTCTTGTGTCCTTTAGAGGATCTTCTAGCTTGCATTTGGGAAGGAATAAAAGGGGCTTCCTTCAAATCTGAACTCCATGCGCTACTGCTTTATTTGCAATCATTGTGAGTGGGGAAAGGGGTTGACGCATTAAAAAGGAAACAGTGCTTTAGGATCCATCCAAGCAGCTTTAAATCTCATTTGTTTCATGCTTCTTTCCTACCAAAGTTAAGGCTTGTAAAAGTAACTATGGCAGGATACAGACCGCCGCTTTGCGGCGGTCTCCCGCCGGCGCCATTTGCTCCGTGCGGGAGCCGCAGCAGCCAAACTGTGCGGCTCCCGCGTGGAGCAAAAAAGAAGCTCCATTTCGGAGCTTCTTTTTGCGGCGCCTTTATGACGTCGCGAGGCGCCGCTGG
>NW_024808289.1:0-3401 GCF_019175285.1 Sceloporus undulatus | reverse complement strand
CTAAGTGCATCTCCTCCTTGGATGACCAGCCATGAAGGGCAAGGGTCGAGGGGGCAAGATGTCTTCTTCACACTTCCAAGGAGCTTGTCCATGTCTTTGGTACTCACAGATTCAAATAGACCCAGTATGATCTTATTCACAGAGTCACTGGACACCTCACCTATAGCCTCTGCAATAATGCCAGTGTCCAATTTGGCTCTTATCTGAGAGATGTTCTCTGTGAAATAGTAATTTAAATTGTCAAAGTGAGCTGTGGAAGGCTCTAATAATGAGTTCTGGGGGGAAGGTGCCTGAGTCAGGTCCCAGATTCCCCCCCCCCCAACTTCAGCACTCCCTTCATGCTTTTCTTTCCTTGGCACTTTCACTCCATTCCTTCCTTCTTCTCCTTTAACATACATCACTTCAAGGGAGTCCAAGGCCCTTTCAGCATGTTTCCAGAACCGGGGGGGGGGCATACTTTCTGGGGCTGAGGGTCTCGCCGCTGGTCCTCCTCCACAGGCTTCTTTTGAAGGGAAAGGTATGTATGTTGGGGAGTGCCTAATCTGGATCCTGTGGACCTTTAAGCCTAGTTCCCAGGTTGCCGGGGGGTGTCAGTCACCCCAGAAGGGGCTTTGGGGTCCCTCCATCTCCCTCCTCTTGGCTTTGGCCTAGATTTGGGTCTTCTCTCCCCCCAGACAGAGCCCCATCCCCCCAGAGACAACTCCACCCTTCCCGAATAATGTTGTTTCCAATGCTATTGAAGTACCTGGGCCCCAAGGCCATGCCTTTCTCCAAAGATCCCCCCTGCCCTCTTTTCTCATAATAACCCCCTCCCCCAAGTACCTGAGCCCCAAGGAATCCCCTGAGGAGGGGGCAGTGTTTTGTCCCAAGAGCAATGCTATGGACTTTGGGGGTAGTAAGGCCTCTGGCTCTCGAGATCACAGCCAGAATAAAAGACTTGTCCACAAATTTCTTAAGTTTCCAAAAGCTTTACTGGTTATAAACACAAAAACATGAAACTGATCTCCTTTTTCTCAATAGTCCTTCCTTAATACCTTGCCCTCTTCTTGGTGGACTCTTATCTTTCTTCTTCTGAGGACTATCTTTCTTCTTCTGTGGACTTATCTTTTTGTCAAAGGAAAATGCTCTCTCCAGGTATGACTTGGCTGAAATCTTACTACACACTGAAACTAACTAGACAGCATCAGACCCTGGGATTTCCCAAAATCCTTGTCTTTCTTAAAGCTGTAGATTTCTATTTCCCCTCCTAAACTGATACATAGAAAGCCTAATGTAATCTCAACTAAATATATGTCTCAAGAGCATCAAAGATGCTCTGGAGGCATGACAATAAAAATAATGTCTCTTGTCCACAAAAAGACAGAGCCTTGTGAAAACTGAAAGACTAACAGAGATCCAAAACACACTGAATAAATAATCCAGTTTGGGACTGCTTTAACTGCTCTGGCTCAATGCTAGGGAGTTCTGGGATCTGTATTTTTGTGAGACATTTAGCCTTCTCTGTCAAAGAGCTCTGGGGCCACAATAAACAACAATTCCCAGGATTCTCTAGCATTGAACAAAGGCAGTTAAAGCAATCTCGAAGTGGGTTATTTCCGCTGTGTGACTGAGACCTCTGTTAATCTTTGAGCTTCCACAAGGCTTTGAGACCACTTTAGCTGCCCTGGCTCAGTTCTAGGGCATTCTGGGAAATGTTGTTTTGTGAGAAAGAGCTCTGGTGCCACAATAAACTACAATTCCCATGCATCTGAGGAAGTACGCTTAAGTCTAGGAAAGTTCACACTGCCAACTTTTCTTTCAGTGAGTCTCAAAGGTGCTACAACATCCATCTCTCTATTATCATCACTATTATTATTATCATTATTAAATCCAAATGCAGCTGAAGAAATGGATTTAAATTGGCAACACTGATATAATGTAGACTCTTTCTCTGGGGCTGTGATCTGGAAGCGTGGAGGCAATTCCCTTGTCAAACCAGGGAATCCTGGGAATTGTAGTTTGTTGTGACATGTATATATATATATGTGTGTGTGTGTGTGTGTGTTTGACTGTATATATGTGTGTGTGTATGTGTCTGCATGTGTGTGTGTATGTTTATATGTGTGTGTGTGTATATATATTGAAGTCTGAAGAATAGCCAAGAAAATCCGACAAGAAAGAGGGCAAGGTAGGGCCTGAGGAAGAGGAAGAAGGAGAAGAAGGCTTAGAGGAAGGGCCTGAGGAGGAAGAAGAAGTCTTAGAGGAAGGGCTTGAGGAGGAGGAGGAGGAGGAGGAAGAAGTCTTAGAGGAAGGGCCTGAGGAAGAGGAGGAGGCGGAAGAAGTCTTAGAGGAAGGGCCTGAGAAAGAGGAGGAGGAGGAGGAAGAGGAAGGGCCTCAGGAAGAGAAAGAGGAGGAGGAAGGTTGAAAGGAAGAAGGAGAAGAAGAAACAACTCCTGGGCAGAATACTTTTTGGTTGTTGCTTATTATTATTAAATTTAATTTATTTGTTTATAAAGACTTAATTATAAGGTTAATCAGGGAGTTTCTATATCATCACATTAGGAAAACATTTAGATGTTGTTAAGGTCTGGAAATGCTGTTTGGGGTCCCTTCCAACTTTCCAGCCCTTTCAGCCTCCATTTTTGGTTCCCTGAAGGCCTCAAACTGCCAAGTGATCAGGCAGAGGTGGTCATTTTGTGTTCTGGAAGCCATTTTGTGCTGCTTGTGACTGTGGGGAATAATGTTCCAGAACCTTCTCTGAGCCTCAGTTGAACAGAGGCTTCTCTTTCTCTCCTGAGGCTCCAGAGAGAGAAGGAGGCCAGGCTCCTTGGGCCAAAAGGAAGGAAGTGTGTCTCTTTGTGGGTCTTTTGTGTCTCTTTTCAGAGAGGCTTTGCTTATTACACAGCTCTGCTCCTTCTGGGGAACAAGGGTTTTATTGTATTGTATGGATATTTTTTGGATGGGAGTGTTAGGAAGGGTTTGGGATATAATGAAAGATGTTTTATTGTATTGTATGCATATTTTTATTGTAAGCTGCTAAAAGGTGGCCATTCTTGTGTAGTAATTATCTTGTGATTGACTCCCACAACAGCCTTGTAAGGTAGGCTTCATAGGCTCCTAGGGCTGGAAGGGAGCCCCAAGGGCCATCTATACAGCCCCATTCTGCCCTCCAAGTCCTCCGAAGAGATGGCCATCCATCCAGAGACTCCTCCAATGCTCTTGGAGGCAGCATCTCCCATAGATTTGCCAAGAGTTCATGGGGCCCACAGTCCCATGAGAACCAGTCCTTACCCCCCACTTTGGGAAAGGAGACCCCCTCAGCTCCTGGACTATTTACTACCAGGAGTTACTATGGCTGGGACTCAGAGGACTAGTTTCCTAGACATTGTCACCTTCTGCCCTCCATTGCCATTTGCCATGTG
>NW_024808288.1:0-3401 GCF_019175285.1 Sceloporus undulatus | reverse complement strand
TTAGTAGTTTGTGATTTGGCACAAGTTCTTTTATTGTTTTAATTGCATTGTTTTAATCTGTATTGACTGTATTGAATTTGTATTGTCTGTATTAATCTGTATTGAATGTATATGATTATTGTTGTAAACCGCCCTGATGTTTCGAAGGGCGGTATATAAATAAAGTTTTTATTTATTTATTATAACTTACTGAAATGAAAGCAATGAAAGCTCCTGAGATCACATATTAAGGTACTGTAATTGAGGCTTTTGTTTACAGGCAACAAAAAACCCTTAATTCTTCTGGACCCTAATTTCAATTGGAATAGTCTAAAGTTACTGATCTGGATCTAAGTCACCTACTCTTTCTGAATCACTTAGGCCTGTTACAGACTGCCAAAATAAAGCTGCTTCGGGTCTCTTTGGAGGTATGCTGTTTAAATGATGCATGCATCCTAAGACTCCGGAAGCTGCACCAAAGCTGCACTCCAGCGCTTAGGAACGGAGTGTGGCTTTGGCGCGACCTCCAGACTCTTAGGACTCATGCATCATTTAAATAGCATACCTCCAAAGAGACCCGAAGCAGCTTTATTTTGGCAGTCTGTAACAGGCCTTAGTATGTTATATTCCCAGAACCCCTTCCCCACTGGGGGCTTCAAATCCATTGGACTACAACTCGCAGCCAGCGAGCATGGCATATGACTTCAGCACATCTCAAACTGAAGCATATCCCATTTTCCTAAAGAATTATTTCTGTTAGACAATTAAACTAGAAATAAGATGTCCCATGTGACAGGACCTTCAAGATCAAAGACATGCAAAGTTATAAGAGGCAAACTGATAAAATTTGTAAAAGAGCAAATATATGAAAACACAAGATGGGTCAACTGCCCTTTTAATGCAACTGTAACAGCCTGGCTAGTAGTCCGATCCACATGACTAAATTAATTTAACATGTTCAGTATTAACATAACCATTTAATCAAAGCTTATTGGTACAGATGATGATGTGTATATGTAAATATATGGCAGTTATTCTGTATTAATGTGGAGCATAAGTGTTTGGTTTTTTGAGCCCTCCCCCGACCTCCATCTTGAGGGGAGAGAAGCAGGCAAGAAACGACAGGCCTCCGCCTGCCAAGTTGAAGAGCCCTCCCCCCGACCTCCATCTTGAGGGGAGAGAAGCAGGCAAGAAACAACAGGCCTCCGCCTGCCAAGAAGAAGAGCCCTCCCCCCGACCTCCATCTTGAGGGGAGAGAAGCAGAGTTTTTTTTGTTTGTTTGTTTTGTTACTTGCTTTGTTGTATATGCATATGTATGCTGTAAACCGCTTTGATCATAGGAAAAGCGGTATACAAATAAAACATATTATTATTATTATTAAAACTAACTTGAGGAGATTCCTCATCTTTATTCTGTGTGGTAGATCATGGCCTGACTGTCCTCAGCTAAAAGGTCATCCTCCCAAAGGGGCAATTCTATGAAGATGTGTCAGAGAAGGAGAACAGCCAAGACAGGAGCCATACAATGGATAATGCTGTAAAACAGAACAAGGGAAAATCCAGAGAAATAAGGAACACACAGATACAACTTTTAGGTACAAAGAAGGACAGGAGACAGCATGATCCTCTCATGGAAATATAGGTAGATCTGTATATAACACTGTAACTTTGCATATACAGAACGAACACAGAGAACATATTATGAGGCACAAGTAAACTCAAGAGCCTATGCCTGTTAAAATTTCAGTGATCAGACAAAAAGCTAAATAATATTTCATTTGAAAGGGTAATTTCAGTGCTTGGTATAGTTACCACCATGTTATTCGGAGTCTACAGAATAACATTATACAAATCAAGCAAACACATGTAAATATATATGCATTTATATAGGTCACAGAGTTTAACTTTTCTTCACTCAGACACTTGAGCAAGGACAGCAAATAAAAAAGCATTTTCTAAAGCTTATATAGCAGGGTGGGCAAGTGTGGAAGGCCAGGAGCCACATTAGCTTCCTAAGGGACCTTGGAGGGTCACACCTGTTCCAACGAATTTAAAAACCCCACAATATTTTGACCCTAAATACCTCTACATGGTATGGGGGCATTTTCACTATTTTGGGGTTTCACAAAAAGCCACTCTTGGGCCTAAATTGGCCAAGAGGGCCCATAAAAGGTGATGAAAATGCATCCTATACTACCAGTGGACATTCTGGAGCATTTCAAGACAAAAAAAGTTTTTAAACAATTGTAAGATTTGTTGACTCCTAAGGGGCCCCCAAATGTGGTGGAATGCCCTCTGCACCCCCAGAATGCATTTGGGGACATTCTGGAGCAAATAATATGTTGTGACACCTTGGGAGTCCTAGGGGGACATATGAAGCCTGCAGGCCACACTTTAGCCACCCCTTGCCAACAAGCACAGCCAAAGGGAAATATTTATTATAAGATGTATCAATTTGGGCTTCTTGCAGTCCCACTCTCTAATTCTGAGCAATGTAATAATTTCAGATATTCAATTTCTCAGAAATACTCCAACCTCCACCATGAGCAGCAGTAGTAGTCACAAATGCTTTGTATAAATACATTATTGAGAGAGAAGAGACACTTCTGCATACTCTTCTCTAGCAGATACCCTGGTGTGCCTAAGTGCTTCCAATGCAACTGTACATGAAAGAGGTGCAATGAGTCACATATGAGGTGGGATATGCCCTCAGATGGCTGACATGATTTGAGTCTATGAAGTCCACAGTCTTAACAACAACTTGACGTTGCCGCCGAGCCTTCACCATGTTCTCCACATCACTTGCTAGAATAACAGGATCAGCCTTAGAATAGAGGTAGAGCTCAGGCCATTCAGAGGGTTGCTTCAACATGGCATCATAGTGGGTCTCGTGTACAAAGCGAGAAAAAGGATACAGCACAATCCGGAATGTCACTGCAAGGACTGCAAATGTCAGTAGAAGAGAATACTTAACACATACATTGTACGATGCCAAGACAATTGACATGGCACGAAGTGCACCACTCAAGTTCTTCCGGCCAGGAGCACTGTCGAAGACAGTACCCACCACCTTCAGCTGCTGGAACTCCTGCTGAGTATGGAGCAGGTCCACAATATAACGATAGAACATGGCACCTCCATTGCTGAAGACATGGAAGAACAAGGGTTTCATCTCCACCCTGTAGTCAAAGAGGAGCTTCAACAGCTTCTTCGCCAAATTCTGCATGGATTTTATACCCATGGATTCTGAAAAAAACACCAATCTCCAGGGAGCAGTATAGCGGATCACTACACATCCCTGTGAGGAACACACAAGTTTTAGTGAGGGCATATAGAATAAATAAGAAATAACAGATATGCCTACTACAACCCACATCTATCAAAATGCATTCTGATAACTTCTGACATTCCTGATGTATTTG
>NW_024808287.1:0-3402 GCF_019175285.1 Sceloporus undulatus | reverse complement strand
TAACGCGATCATTTCGTATCCCGAGGCACCACTGTACAGTATAAATATCTGCCCTGACTGGCTGTTCTTTGACATCAGTCCAATTACAGACAGACAGTCTGTTGCTTTACATTGCTGAACACCTCACTGCACTCACCAGCTCCACTTGCCATTGGAGTTACTGACTTCTCTCCCCTTTCTGGACCCTCAAAAATTGCAATCAAGATCCACCTTGGTAAAGTTTTACCATTAGCAAAGCCTCACAGCATTCACCATTCCAACATTTGTTACTAGTTCTTGTGTGTGTATGAACACCTATATTTGTATATACGTGTATATTGCTTCCCCCCCTAAATAAAACATAAAAACCTATTTCAAATGCCTTTGGAGTTCTCTGTGCTCCCAGGCCTGGTATAGTTGAGCTGAATCCCAAGGTTGCTTTTGCCCCAACCAAACTATATGTCTGCTTTCAGCTAAGTACCACATTCCCCTAAAAGCATAGTGTCCTCCCCAGACTCCAGCATTTTTGGTAACAATGGGCCTTTTTGTTCTATCAACCATGGAACTAAGCAAGCTCAGGTAGGAAAAGAAACATCAGAGGAAAAGCATGTTTGTGTTCCCCTTTCCTCCCTTCATATATATTACTCATAATTGCTTAATGGAACCCCTAAATATGTCTACAAACAAGGATTTTAGCCGATTCTCAGAAGTTCTCTCAAACCAGTTCTTAAAATCTGTCAGGTTCGTGGCTGCCTCCCAATCCCCAAGGCCTCTCTCCTTTGGTGTCTCTCCAATAGTGCCTCACTAAACTACAAATTCAAATATTCTACAGGATGTTGCTATCACAATTAAACTGCGCTTGAAAGGGATCTAGGACTCCTAAAGGCCAATGTGATTCTACGCTGCATCAATACAAGTATAGTTTCTAGATCAAGGGAAGAAATAGTGCCACTCTATTCTGCTTTGGTCAGGCCTCACTTGGAATAATCCTTTGTGGGTTCTGGGCTTCACAATTCAGTTGGAACATGCCCAGAGGAGGGAAACCAAAGTGGTGAAGGATCTGGAAACCATCAAGCCCTATGAGGAGCAGCTTAGAGAGCTGGGTATGTTTACCCTGGAGAAAAGAAAATTAACAGCGGATATGATATCCATGTTTAAATACTGGAAATGGTCGTCGTATTGATGATGGAGCAAGCTTGCTTTCTGCTGCTACAGAGAAAAAGAGACACCACAGTGGATGCAAGTCACAGAGAAAGAGGTTCCACCTACACATTAGGAGGAATTTTGGGACAGTAAGAGCTCTTTGACAGTGGAATATACTCCCTTAGAGTTTGGTGGAGTCCTCCTCTTTGGAGGTCTTTAAACAGAGGTTGGTTGGTGCTTGGAATGTGTATTTCTGCATGGCAGAAGTTGGTTGAACTGGATGGCCCTTGTGGTCTATTACAACTCTATGATTCTATAATGCTAGTGGATTCCAGTTCCTTACCCACAGAGGCCACATTCTCATAGTTCTCCATCATTACAGAACTGTACATAAGTCTCTGCTTCTTTGTCAACAGTTTCCATTCTTCCTCAGTGAAATATACCGCCACATCTGCAAAGGTCACCTGCAACAGAAAATAGCCCTCATCCAGAGAATGTCTGAGCAAAAGGGGAGGAAAACACATGGTTTATCCAAATATTATTTCATCACTTCAGAATTGTGTCCAGGAAATAAACTTTAAATTCTGTCAGCAAGGAAAAAAACCTACCGCCTTTGAGATCCAGTTTGTTTTGATTCCTTTCAGTATAATATACAATATAATTTAGGCCATGGCTGAAATATTGAGGATGGATTAGGATACTGACTATTCCAACACATATAGTATATTTAGCCACAAAAGAATTATGGTGCATTTAGCCATTTCTTGCCAAATTTCAGAGGCAAATGTCATTTTTAAAAAACAATTCTGAGGAGCACTCTGGACACTGTGAGCTTAAGGGCCACTGGGCCCACCCCCAATTTAGATCCAGAGATGGTCTCCCATATCCCCCAACATTTCACAGATGGGAAAAGGAAGTCACATGTGGACAAGCAATCCAGAAGGCGGTGGAGATGGCCAAAGTTGTTTATGAGGAAGATCACACAAGCTAGGAAGGGCACAACAGTTTGCTTTTGTTTCGGCCTCCTGGGAAGGGCAATACCCTGCTTCCTTCCTTCCTCTCCTCTCCCCACTTTTGAGTTGATGGGCTGCAAAGTGAATGGCACTCAGGAACTGAAGTGTGCTGAGAAGGGGGAAAGTGGGAGGAGGAGAGAGCAACTGGGACATGTTTAGAAGCCCCTGAAAAAGTGGGGTGACAGAGGATTAACCAGGACTGTCTCTGCTAAATTGGGAGCGTATGTTCTCCGTTTGCTTTCATGAACTGGCCCAGCAGTGACACAGATGAAACTAATAGTCAAGAACCTCGACTCACCAAAGAGCTCTTGTAGCTCTGCATCCTCTTTCTCTTGGAGCCCAACTCCCTCCGCTTGGCCTCTGTGTCGGCCATCAGGTGGGCAGGGATCCTGGTGGTCTTGCTCTTGGGTCACTTCCAGCAAAAGGTGCCCCAAAGCTGTGTCCAAGGGGGCCGAGATGAAGTTCCTGAGAAAAGAAACCAGAGATTCAAAAAAGGACATAAATTGGATCTCCTATAAAGAATTAATCCAAATAGATAGAACTGGTTATAGAGTAAAGACACGAGAAGATCCTAATGATCAGGGTAATGATCTTTCATGGTTCTTTTACAGACAATTAAGAGAGCTCTTCCTAATGGATAAAAAACAATACGGTATTTCCAAATCAGGCTCTGATCTAGAACAGGAAATAATTCCTTTAAAAGAAACAAGCAGTTTGCTTTTCTGTCTAATCCTTACTTTTGTTCTTGTTTGTTTGTATGTTTGTTTGTTTCATTCTTGGTAATATGAGATGGTCTGGTCTGCCTCCTTCCTTCTTGCCTGAAAATCTCTTAATAAGAAAAGTGAGAAGACTTTTAAAACCTCCCAAAGGAGCTCCTTTTGGCCTTGTTTGGGGGGCAAGCCTCCTCTTAGGAGCCAAAGCCAGATGTTTGTGGAGAATAATAATAAGGCTTGTATTAAAACTATCCTCCCCATTTATGTATAAGAAAACCCTCTCTGGAAAGAGACACAAAAGACACACCAAGAAACACACTGACTCCCTTTTGGCCCAAGGAGCCTGGCCTCCTTCTGGCTCTGAAGTCTCAGGGAGAGAAAGAGGAGTCTCTCAGTTCAACTGAGGAGGCCTCAGAGAAGGTTCTGGAAGATTATTCCCCACAGTCAGAAGCAGCACAAAATGGCTGCCGGAAGACAAAATGGCCACCAGAACACAAAATGGCTGCCGGAACAGAAACTGGATGCTTCTGCCTCAGAATGAACGTGGGGGGGGG
>NW_024808286.1:0-3402 GCF_019175285.1 Sceloporus undulatus | reverse complement strand
TGACGTGGGTGGCAAAGCTGGCCTTTTGCTGTCAGAAAAAGGAGTGGATTTTGCTGCTCCCTTTTGGGGCAGCTGCAAGGCAGATTGGGACTGCAGTGTGCGGTTGCCACATCCCCAATCTAGCTTTGGAAGGGGTGGCTTCAAGCTGCCCCTTCTGCTATTTATTTCAGCCCTTTGTGTCACATAAGTTAGAAATGATGTGAAGGAACACAACAACAACTTTAACTGGAGCAATGTGAACCTTTACATGGAATGATTGGCTTTCAGCATTGTGGCCCTCCTCATTATGATGGTAGAACAGGAAATATATTTGTCTTTTTTTTTTTTTGGTGGGTTTTTTGGGCTATGTGGCCATGTTCTAGAAGAGTTTATTCAGATAAAGATGCCAGCCACAGATGGTGGCAAAACATCAGGAATAAGCTCTTCTAGAACATGGCCACATAGCCCAAAAACCCACAAAAAACTATGGATGCTGGCCTTGATAGCCTTCGACTTCACATATATTTATGTCCTTTTATTTGGGATAGATAAAGGCAGCAAAAAAATGAGAGATTTTTCAGCAAACCAAGATATGGCAGTAGATCAAACCACTTCTCCCAATGTTCAGCCTCCAACAAACATAACATATGATATAAGTAATGTTATTGTGGATTATTTATTCACAGATCATTGCCTAGTCTGCACATAGCCTTATATATAACACTGTTCTTTTGTACTCCTAATGGGTAGACTGTCCTGGAAAATATTTCTATTGGATTTATCCTAGACAATATTTACCAAATATGTCACGTTCACAAATGTTTACAATTGCTTGTCTTCTTTTGAAATGTGGAAGCAGCAGCAATAGCAATAGCTGCAAGGCAAAGCAATGCCAGATCTGTCAGAGATTAAAATACCATAATTATGTCTTCAGATGTTCTAATCTATTCATTATTTTCTGGGTCTGAAACTAGACAAGGAAGGTAAATTTTGAATGCAGTATGTGCCATTTACATCTCTTATTTGTTTACATCTGTCAACTACATCAAAGCATGTAGACTGATAATTCCCTAAGCATTGCAACTCTTGTAGTTAGTAAGCTTCTGTTATACTATATTTCACTGTCTCATGTTGTCTTATAGAGAAAAGTAAAAAAAAAAAAAAAGAAAAGAAAGAAAATCCTATTGGAAATCTTATAGCTATGTGACATCTAAGGCAGTATTAAATCCGTGCTGCTTCTTAGGGATGTTGTATAAATCTAGCACAACACTGAAAACCATAATAAAACTCTGACAGTTCAGGCAAACATATTGTCTGCATTTGTACATAACAATAAACTTAACATTTCTGGGCTTTAAAAAGCATGGCATGAATAAGCTGTGTGCTGATACTCTAGTTTGTTTGCACCCATCTTTGCATGATATTTAAACGTGGGATTATAGTTAGGTGCATGTAAGCAAGCCAAGATAGTAAACCAACTTTAAATTGGGCTTTGTTGTCACTCTTTGTTTGGGCAAATTTAACTATAATCCCAGATTTGCATGTCATGCAAAGCTCTCCCCGTACAGATTGTTTACTCAGTGTAGAGAGGGGTTCAGCAGGCTGTGCTGTGTATACCAGTGCACAACATTAACATTGTAGTTTATTAAGTTTCCATTTTTGATATATCAATACATGTGAATGCTCTAATAGGCACAAAATGAAGGTTGACTTTGCAATACTTATCCAAAGGGTAAAGCAGATTGGCGAAATGGAGCAACCCGTGGCTGCTCTGACCACAATCAATGTGGGAACACAGCAAGTAGATGGCCAGCTCCCAAAGCAGGCTGCCACCAGCAGTCTCAAGCTGCTGCTGGCAGGAGTTGTTTTTCCACATCCCTTTTCCAGCTGGCTTCATGCCACCTTAGGCGGCCTCAGCACAGCTTCCATCAACTTCAGGGACATGTGTCATCTAAACACCATGGCCGCAAAACGGACGGAAGCCGCTTTATTTGGTTTGTTTGCTTTGGGCCCAAGAGACCTTTTTTCCACTACTATTTTTGTATCAATTTGTGGTTATTTTAATGTGCATTTTCATACATTTGAAAATCTGAAAACCAACTCATCTCCTGTCATAAACCTTTTGCAAGCAATTTTATTTTTAATGCAACTTTGAAACTCAGAGAAAGGCATGTGGTTACCGTTTCACACATTATTTCAGGAAATATGAATTCAGGTTGTATTCAAATGTGAACCAAACAAATTTCTCCTCCATTTTTACCAGTGAATATGGCAGGTGAATATTTCTCTCTTGTTCACTGACCATTCCAGTTCTAAAATGGGTAGTTATAAAAGAATTCATTTTTAATGTATATGTTCCATTTACAAGAGGCTATAGTAATAGCAATACCACTTACATTTCTATATCTCTTTATAGTGTTGAGCACTCTCTAAGTGTTTTACAATGTATTAGCCAATTGCCCCCAACAAGCTGGGTAATCATTTTACCAACCAATGAAAGTATGGAAGACTGAGTCAATCTGGAGACCTGGAGGGTCAAACTCACAATGTTTTGGCTGCGGTACTGGCATTTATCCACTAGAAATGAGATGAATACTTTAAACAAATGAAAAAAGGTTTTATTTTCATTTCCCATTTCATTGGGAAAAAGATAAGAATCCTAGAATGATGAGGATCTTTGCAATTCAGGGATTATTTTATGCAAAATTAACACATGGTTGTTTTTCTACAGAGAACAGTATTTTTCTTTGCAGATTAAAATCTACAGATGCAGAAAATGCTGTTTTCTGTGCAAAACAACCATATGTGAATTTTTCAAAGGTCTCAAACTACAAATAGTGCTCAGAAACTGCACACTTTTCAAAAACTTTACAGCAGAAAGAAAGAAATTGTTAAAATAACTTGTTGCTTCTTTCAAGCAGAACATTGGTGAAGAGTTACCCCCCTTTCTTACACAGTGGGGGAATACATTTCAGCGAGAAGCAGGATTTAGGCTTGTAATTTTAACAGAAGAACAAAATGGAGAAAAGTGCCAATTCAAGGGTCAGAAGTTTAGAGGAATGTCAAACATGCACAAAAAAAGAGCAGGCTCCAGGTTTTGTAGGCCCCTCAGCAAAATGCCTTCAGTGTAGGGCTTATGTCCTTTAATAGGTTCCCAAGGAGCCCTCACCTTAGAAACCTAATGGGGCCCTGGTAGATTCTCCATCTAGTCCATTAAATTGTTCTGTACGTATTACTGATCAGTGGTGGAAGATCAGAGATAATTGACTGTTTAAAATCAGGAATATTTTACATGGAAACAGATTCCGGTTTGCCTATTGTCAGAAATACTAAAAGAGAAGGGAGTTCAGACCAGATGGGAGTTTCTCAAAAGAGAGATACTGAAGGCACAATTTCAAACAGTTCCAGTGAGAAAGAAAAACG
>NW_024808285.1:0-3402 GCF_019175285.1 Sceloporus undulatus | reverse complement strand
TACTATCTTGTCCTCACTGCAAATAGGAGGATAGGATGGATCCTTCTGAACATTTTTTTTCCCTAGCAGCAGCAATAGCAGCAAAGACGTGCCCCCAGAGCTGAGGGTGCATTTGTTCTAAGAGAGGAAAAGGAGAGCAAACATGGTGCTGCTCAATGGCATTTTTAGTCATGCTCATTTTGGAATTCATCCTGGACAGAAGGTTGAAATGTAGTACCTGTCCTGGAAAAGGAGAACATCTGGTTACCCCATGTTTCTTGTTACTGGCCTTATTATAATCTTCCTGTTTGTTTATACCCCACTTTTTACTCAAAAACCAGGACTCAAGCAGCCTTACTAATTAAAACAAGTTCAATGTAGTAAAAGCACACACACACACACACACACACTTAAATAAAATCAAACACTACAGTTTAAAACATACAATTAAAAAAGTTTCAAAGTAGTTTCAAAACAGCATAGCAAGTGATTAAAAACTTCCTTTAAACATCTTCAGTTCTCAAACACTTGCCAAATATAAAGACATTGCTAACTCTGCCAACTATGCCCTTGTGCCAGAAGTTGTTATCCAGCTTTGCAGTATAAGAACCAAAGTATAAATACTTTATTCGTATGTGAAGTAGAAATAATAATATAGCTCCTACTACCCACCGACTTCACTCTGTCCCAGGTGCCCACGTTAATTGACAAAAACCCTTCTCTTCTTTCCATTTTCTACCATCCATCATAATCAGCCAAGCTTCCATTCTACCCACTCTTTTCTGATCATTCCTCCACAGCAACATAGATCCCTCCAGAATATGCCCAGGGAATGACCTTACTGCCTGAAATGGGCAGAAGGTCAGATTTCTAATAAAAAATACAAACTACTACAGATCAGAACATTTACTAGACCTTTCCCTTAACACACACACACACACACATGCATGATGCCCAAAATGCTGTACAAACAGAGAATGTCCTATAAAATTTAAATCAAGCAAAACAGATGGAGAAAATAAACAGACAATACCCGTCAAAGTGCTGGAGAACACTCATCAAATTTTAAACTTCTATAAATAAGTCATTTCCTGTCCTTTCTATCTCCCTCTTGATCATCTCAAACCCTACTTTAGTTATACTGCCTACTTTCAGATCGATCTTGTTGACCCTTTTTGTAATAAAACCACAGAACTTAGCACTCCCCGATTTCAGACTGTAATGGCACAATGTGATTCATCCAGGTTAGCCTTAACAAAGGCCCATTCCCTTATAATCTGCAAAGTAACAGAAAAAAAAGTAGATGCCATTGACATACAAAACTGAAAGAGCTATTGTTCATTGGATGCTTTGCAGTTGAAAAATTTCATGTTCACTTCTCAGCATTTCCAGTTGCTGTTACAAAAACCATTCATACTACAGAATTATAGCATTGTTTTTCCATTTTTACTGCTATCCTATAGGAAGAATTATATAGGGAGGGTGTTTAGAATTCTCAACCAGAGTTGACTAAGTGCCTCACTAGATTCCTATTCCCCAAAATCCATAGAAATGAACCATGGCTGTAACAACAGAATAATAATGATATAATTCTGTACTGTGAATAGGTTCCAAATGATGAAAACACCTCTATTTGAATCCCTGAAGAGCCATTACCATTGAAAGCAGGATGTACTAGACTCAATGGGACACTGGTCAGACTCGCTGTTAAGGCGACCTTTGTATGTTAACTTAATTAGGAGAATGACCAAAATTGTGCCCCAAGAATGATTTAATATTTACAGTTGGCCCTCCTTATCTACATATTCTTTATTCATGGATTCAACTATCTGTGGCTTGAAAATATTCCCCAAAAAATATAAATTCACAAAAGCAAACTCTGATTTTGCCATTTTATATACAATACACTATTTTACTACATCATTTTATATAATGGGACTGGGGCATCCCTGTGAGAATTTTGTATCCGGGGGGAGGGGGGACTGAAACCTAACCCGAATAGATACTAAGGGCCAACTGTATTTATTTATATATTTCTTTATTTCACATAGCATTTCTATACAGATACTCAGTAGCAGTTCTGATAATAATTTGTGAATGTTGGGTGGGGGAGCCTCTATGACTGAATAATGCCATTTACTTTCTGAAATGCAAAGAAATGTATGTCACTTAATAAGGAAATATCTCCATAATGTGCCCACCTACCAATTCTCCCATCTTTCCCCAGGGAAGCATTTTTGTCCCCCCCCCCCCCCAGCTAGGCTTTTGTTACTAGAGTGTGTTAATGAATGGATGGCAGGTAGCAAATCTCCTAGCAACTCATCATGTAAGGGTACAGAATAGCATTATGGAAATAATTACAAACCTTCAGAGAGTAGAATGGTTTGAATAAGAATCAGGTTGCTTCAAAGAAAAAAAATGAAGAAAACATTACAAACAAGTGACATTTTAAAGACATTTCACACATAATATAGCAACAGCCAAGGTCTCTTACAAGTGCACATTCAACAGGTAGCTGAATACAAGTCATTCCTCTTTCTCTGACATGCATATGGTCAATAGGTTTCTCCAGCACCTGTTTGTCACATTCACACATTGCTAGGCATATCCTTAAAAATATGTAATGTGTTTCTTGAGCTGGAGTGAGATATTACTGTTGTTTAATAACTGCTGCCAATCGGTTCTTGAAAAAGCAGAAAACATGCTTGCAGCACTGAGAAAATCCTTCAGATATTTGAGAATAACTATCATATTACATCTCACTGTCTTGGTTGGCATTCTCTCTTCCAAATTTCTTTTTCTTTTTCTTTTTTGCAAATATTTTTTTATTTTTATTTTTTATATGACACAATTACAAACAACCATACCAATAATGATAACAAACACAAGCCATATACCCCCCTCCCCTCCCTCCCAACCCCAAAACACTACCAAGTAACATAAAAACCTTATTTCTATACTTTTATCTTCAATCTTCTCATTCATTCTTCTATCTTACATACTAACAAACAAAAACATGACTTCCTTGGTTCAAACCCTCGTTATCTTTAACTGCTTATCTTTTAACAAGAAAATTCTTTTAACAAGAAGATTCTTAATATACAAATCTGTACAAATATTAAATTTTACAATGCCTATCTGATTTCTTCTCTTTCTTCACTGATATTTCTTTTTGCAATTACTGTATATTAAGATAATTTTTCTTTATTGTAATTGTCTCCGAAGTTAGAAGTGTCTCAATTCTTACCATTCTTTATAACCTTACAGTCTGTAAGTGCCTGTTTAAATTTTTCTTTAATATTAGGCCATTTCCCCCGTAAATATTTGTAAAAATTTTTCCCAGTTTTCTTTATTTTGTTTCCTTATTTCCTCTTTATCTGGGCCCATTTTTATGTTTTCTCTTAGTCTTTCTGAGATTATATC
>NW_024808284.1:0-3402 GCF_019175285.1 Sceloporus undulatus | reverse complement strand
ATGCCCCCACTCCACCCCCATGCAGGCCTTTCTCACTGGTCTATTCAGCTCCTTAGTTTTCCTCTAAGTGTTACAAGCAAATCTATCTGTTTTAAACTGTTAAAAAAACAGAATGTTTTTTCCCTCGTTTTAGCCTGTTTGAAAATTACATCTGCTGAATAAATAATAGCAAAGCATCTTAGAGGACATTTTGAAGGTGTTAGAACTTGTTATGTGAAGTGTCCCCTCCATCTAAACACGGATTTTCCTATAATGTTATATCTCAGTGTGATTTCTTTTGAGCATCCCATAATTATTAAAGATGATATTCTTCATACTGATATCTATTATTATGGCATTTGTTATGCAGTTTTCTGCTTTCTGCAAGATGTGTGCATGAAAATCACTATAGCAAAGCAATTTATGCTCTTGTGTCCTTGAAGCTTCAGGTTCATCTATTCTCTCAAGTCTCTTTTTCATCATAGTTCCAATTAAAATTATATGGAGGAATATGAACAAAGATTACATCTATCTAACTTTGCCTACACTTTTTTATTCCAACAGACTTTTTAGATCTCAAGGTTGTTTAAGGAAGGGCTTTTAAGAGTAGGTTTATTTGTTGTTGTTTTTAAAAAAAATCCTTTCTAACTTTTGAAGATTTTTATTGCTGTTAATAGTGCAAATGTGTAATTCTGTTTTAATGCTGATTTTTGTTGTTTTTTAACTAGGGCAGCATCTACACTGCAGAATGAATGCAGTGGTTTAACTGCCATGGCACAATGCTGTGGAACTCTAGGATTTGTAGTTTTGTGAGACATTTAGCCTTCTCTGTCAGAAAACTCTGGTGCTACAAGAAGCTACAAACCTCAAGATTCTATAGGATAAATAGGTCCATGACAGTTAAAGCAGTGTTAACTGCATTCATTCTGCAGTGTGGTAGAAGCCTATGTTGTATTTGTTTTGTTTTGCAAGCCTCTTTTAGTAACAGTTTTGGGCAAAAGGCATGGTGGTGGTGATGATGGTGATTATTATGCTGGAGATAATAATTATATTAGTAATTGTAAATTTCCTGCAGATTAACTTGAAAAAAATTCATGTTTCTGACTTGAAGTCAGAATTCAACATGCCCCTTACATTGTACCAAGCTGATCATCAGGGAAAAGGGCTTCCAAGAGAGACTTACAGAGGGACCTTGCTATTGCACCACTCACTTCTGCTGATCTTCTGCAGTTTTTAGATAAGTTAATTCCAAAGACTGCCTACTTAACAGTGGTTGCAACTGATCAGGCCCTTTAATGTGGATGGCTTAGTATTTTAACTAATTTAGTGATGGGTAATTGTAGGCATTTTGCATAATGTTTATTAGGAGTTCAGTTCCTTGAAAACGTGTTATTGAAGATGTTTGACAAAAAAAAAATTCACCACACATTTCCCTAGCTTGTTCATCTGGGGAAAATTAATACATTTTCACAAGTGACTATGGAGATTACTGTACTGGGTTTTATTCCTGCACTAGCCAGGATGGAAACGTTTAGGGGTGGATTCTGTCGCAAAGCTCTGTCCCGGGCAGTACTCATTCCATACCCAATCCGGGCTTGTCCCAGACCTTTTAAAGAACGATAAAATCCTGTTCTTTAAAAGGTCTGGGCAAAGTTAGGATTGGGTACAGGATGAGTACTGCCTGGGGACGGAGCTGTGTGACAGAATCTGTCCCTGTGTGTTTACATCCCGTGTCTAGCACAGGAATAAAAGCCAGTGTGATAACCTCCTATGGCATGGGAACTAAAGTGAAGGGGGGGGATCACTGAAAATTGAGTGGCACTTTCCAGGAGCAGAATTGTTTAAATACAAACATAATTTTAAATAGGAATGTCAACATTAATTGTGAGTAATGATTTACAAAGTAAATAATAAATTAGTACACAATATTAATATGTGATGTAGATCGGGTTTTTTTATAGTGAGGAATTGTAACATGAAAGTGAGATTTCACCTTTATTAAAAAAAAATCTGTTTTGCACCTAGATACTTCATACAGAGATAGCCCTCCTGCTGATGTGCTCTACATGCACAAACAGTGGGGATGTGGACACTAGTCATGCCTCCTACTCTGACAAGCTTTCAGTATGTTTGAGGGGTAGTCTGAGCTCTGATAGGTCCTGAACCAAGATTTCTTGTTCTTGTTCTTTCTGCTCCGTATTATATCTTTTTCTTCCTTGATATGTTCCTTAGAATTCAGTACTTTATTTTATTCAACGCAGGTTTAATTTTTAATAATAAAACACTCCCAGTAGTGCCTTTCTGCAAAATATTGAGTAAGAGAGGAACAATTCCTTTTCAAGAGATAAACATGCAGTTACAAGAGGAAAATTAATTAGGTCCAAGACGATCTCTGATATATTGGGCCTAGTCCAGGAACTCACAAAAGTTCCTTATAATAACATGGCAGAGTTTAGTAGCTCAGTATTCAGATTGTTTGCCATTCCAGATGATATCACTTCCCAAGGGTAAATTAATCAACAGAAGGGGCCAGTAGTAATGCCTTCTAACCAGTAAGAAGATAATGACAAGAAGGTGAATTAAGTAAAGGTAATTTTTTTTGTTCAGAGTCACTCATTCTTACAACCAAGCTTTTTTTCCTCTTGAAGTTGGCTTTGCTGTCTCTTTGAAATCCTAATCAGTGTACTTGAGTGTCAAGAACTTAAAATAGCCACCCATTCTGAAGACCTGGATGAGATTTGCCTTTCTTCCTTTATTTCAAACATACCAATACAATATTGGTTTCAGTACGGAAATTCTGGTTTCATTACAACGAGAAATAAATATTTTGGAAGTGGGAAATACATTTTCTCACTGATGTGTGCTAAATTACAGTCTGGTATAATAAACCTGTTCAGTGGTTTTAAGATAATGGCACTCTATCAGGAGATGATATACAATGTGTTCCACATGCTCTTGTACTTTTATTTACTTAAGATTAATGCTGGAGTGAAATACATGGAGGTGGGACATTTTCAACCTTATTTTTAAAATAATGCTTCCTCCTCAAGAGGTGAGTTTGCTGCTTATGAAAGCCTGGTTGTATCATTATGACAGAATGCAGAATGTCATTCTCTCTTGTGTCATAGGAATGTTATCATACCTAAATCACTACCCATCTACCTGAGATGCTGTCACACTGATGCATCCCGAGTCAAAGCCTTGCTCAGCCAGCACTTTTTTTGAAGTTGGAGAGTTTCTAACTTCAGAAATTGGTTGACTGAGTGAGGCTTTGACCCAGGATTCATCTGGGTGGTGGCATCCTGGCTAGATCAGAAACTCCCCAACTTCAAAAAAAAGGACTGGCTGAGCGAGACTTCGACTCGGGATGCATCCAGGTGGCAGCATCCCAGGTAGATTTACGTATGATAGCAACGGTCGCCC
>NW_024808283.1:0-3403 GCF_019175285.1 Sceloporus undulatus | reverse complement strand
ATCTTTTGAGCCATGGTTTTTCATCATCTGAAAAATGAATTACAGTATCTTTTTGACAGTACATGTCTGTGTATAAATTAGGATAAAGAAGCCAAGAACTTAGTGTGATGATTGTGAGAAGCTCATACATATTTCAAACTGTTTTCATTGGAACAGTTTTTCTGCTCTAGAGCTGCTCCATTGGCTTTATTAGATCTACACTGAAAAATCACTGCCTTTAGGTGATCTATGTCAGTAATAGAAAACACTTGGATAATTAGAAAAAAAAAATTTTTTTTAGTAGATGCTATAATCCTATAGCTCACACTATTTCCATAATAATATTTGATTATATATTTTTTTTCAACACCTGTTATAGTCATGAACTCATTTCTGTTCAGGCATTTCATGAATATGAAATGTGTAATGATTGGAAATTAAAAATGTTCTTTTTTTAACAAAAAAATTGAAATCAAGAAAATTCTCCTTGCATAATAACTTGTAAAACATGCAGGAAGAAGTCACTTCATTTATCTCACAGTAAATGACTACTTTATATGTGTTGTAAAGTCACCCACCCCACTTTCCCCATAAGCCACACTCAGAATTCCCCAGTATGCTAACTAGAGCAGATGAGAGTTGCACATCATTTGAAGGACCACGTGGGTCCCACCTCTGTTGAAACCAAAGGCATCAAATTCATATTCAAAGCCATATTCCATACATACCAGGAAACAAGTTGTTTTTACCCTGGAACATACAGAATTCATTGTATTTCCATTTTGCAAACATCATGTCGGATGATTTTTCACATGCAGGAGTGCTTTGAAACAAGTGATTACCAGTGAACATTTTCAAGTGGCACCATGAGGAAGGTTTGTACAATATGCCCACATATACGCTTGTAACTTTCTGACAACAAAATGTCATGTTTTCAAAATGATAATTGTTGGCTCTTGTCTTTTATATCTCATACTTACTTTTTCATGAGACTGCTCATACCTTTAGCTTTGTTTGCTACTGACCTATCTTTTCTTCCTCTCATACTTCATTTAGCCAGATAACAAGAATGCCTTACTCCCTTCTGCCAAGTACTTTTGATTTCTTGCTGATCTTGTCTTTCCTTCCACCCTGGAACTAACTCCTAACTCTCCATACTTAGTTGCCACCGGGAATTTCTCACTCTCTCTGTCAGGCTTGCCATATTCCACTTCCCCAAATCCAGAGAGCCACATATTCATATTATGCAAATTACTTTCAGATTCTACAAATTGTGGACACCATGGAAGTACTGACCATCCTCCCCTCTCACATTAATTTTCCACTTGGAAGCACACCTTTCCAAACTGCTTTATAAATAGGAATGGGAAGGTTGGTTTTTCTTAATATGATGTGCACTTAAAAATCAAAGTGTTTTTCACATCTCAGGCATTAAAAAAACATTTCTGCACAGAGCTCAGGTGCCTTTAACAATTGCAGATGATGCTCAGTAGGTATAGCTTTCACTTGGATTTCCTAAGTTTGGAATCCTGTTTAAGGTATTTAAAATTACTCATTAGTGCTTATGCTCAGTGTCATATCCACATCTCACCCGCAAAATAGACTCGTCACACTGAACTGATTCAGCACTTAAGTAGGGATGAGCATATGCTTGAGTAGAGCTGCCATATTTTGGATTCATTTGGAATGCCAGACTTCCATAAGGCATTGTCATAGCAGCCATTTGGAGTGTCTGGAAGTGATAGTGTGCCACTTCTTCCAGCTGTTTCTTGAACTATTTGAAGTTTCAGGTACTTTTTGAGGGGTGGATGGGGAGCTTCCTGAAACACCATGTAATAACCCTGAAAAAGGTTTTGAAAATTATTTTAATGTGTGTGTTTTTTTCCTGCCTGAAACCACTCTTTTTTTAAAGCCAAAATTGGGTTCCAAGGGCCTGTGGGCAGTTCCAACCTGCCAGCCAAGTCCCTGCAAAGCTCACAAAGCTTAAGCAAGGTCCCAAATTTGAAAGCTCCTTTTTTGCCATCTCTTCTTCCCCACTACCACATGCTCTAACTCCTTGCACCAGTCAGTCACTCTGTCCCAAAATAGCACCACTGTGGGCCACAGAAGCATTGCCCTGTGCCTTGTGCAAGTTTTCCAACTGCCACCACCGCTACTAGTGAAAGATGTGGCTAAGGGAGCAAGCTCACATGGGCAGATGAAGTGTGGGAGACACATTGCATGAAGAGATCAGTGAAGCTGTTTTAAGGAACTCTGAAAAAAGTTTCATGCAACCCTCATTTTTACCATGGCCTTAAAGGCTAATGATTCCCCTTGTCTTTCTTACACACCAATACCTTTGACTGAAGGCCTTCCTGCTACTCCCTTTTCCCTTCAACTGCTGCCCCCTTTCCCCCTCACCATCCCCTGTATTTTCCACCAACCCGGGGGGGGGGCATTCTGCCCACTGCTCTAGACAGCTTCTTTTTGGCAGTGCATTGGTGTCACGTGGTGCAGCTGCTGTGACACCGACAAGGGGGAATGACGGGCGGCATGGAGCTACCTGTCTGTCGAGTCCCACTGTGTTTATACTAATTGTTTTCTGTTGAACAGAACTCAGATTCATTGTGATTAGTATTTACAAAATGATAAGTTGTGATTTCTGGTCTCCAAGCACACATGTACAAGTATAAACCTGACATGATAGAATGAGGAAATGCTAGTTTAAATGCAGACACAGTCGATAGTCCCTGGAGGATTATCCTACTTCCAAGTGAAAAAAAAAGTGTTGGGAGGAAAATCTCTACTTTTCAGTATTTGCTTATACATTTTTTTACTTTGTAAGTGAAGCCAATGAGATACCAATTGCTTCTCTCAACTCACATGGAGCCTCATGAAGTTCAATTTTTCTGTGATTGTCCTCATACAAAATGCCTGTTAGCGAGTACATTTTTCATCATTAAATACAGACAAGTATTAAAAACTTAGATGTTTTCAACAAAGTAGCCCTGTTAGTTAGTCTTGCAGCATAAAAAGAAGGAAGAAAAAGGAATGTAGCAGCACTTTAAGATTAACCAGTTTTTATTTTAGCATGAGCTTTCGTGGATATAAACCCTTTTCTTCAGACACAGAGTGACATTAAAGTCTCAGGTTATATAAAGCATGTTTACATATTTGTAGGGGGGAATGTAATAGGATCCAAAAACATGCAGATCGTGACCCTTGCCCTAAATTCTCAAAGGGCTGCATAAGATGGTACAAGTATTTCAGAGCTTCACCATGGGTAGTGTTGATGTGTAAAAGCAATATGTCTCCTTACCAAAATCATTTTTCCTCGGGTTCAAAACCTTATCTGAGAAGATTCATTTTGTTACATGTATTAATATAAGTAGTGACCTATGAAGCCATTATATGAACAAAGACAATGAATTCATTGATGGGCTAT
>NW_024808282.1:0-3403 GCF_019175285.1 Sceloporus undulatus | reverse complement strand
CCTGAAAACCCCTAGCTGTGAAGAGATGACTGTGCAGTTATGGTTTTTAGTACTCATAATAATTGTTATTTTAAAAGAAGGTGGGTAGAATCCTGTTGGGCAGTGACAAATACATAACCTACAGCTATGCAATCATAACTGCTATGTATTCACAATCCCTATGTAGCTCCCAGTTTAGGGGCTACATAGGGACCGGGAAAGTCGTTCAGACCCCACATACTGGTAAGCAGCCACTGGGATTGATGGGGGTCTATTTCCCTATTGATCGAGAAGCAGTTTCCTCCCCTTCTTGCATGAGTGATCTCAAGTGTGAATGGGATTTGCAACAGGGGTACTTTATCTGCCCGTTGCACTAGTGATTGTTCATGGGAGGGATGTGAAAGTCAGGCAGCAACTTCTTGACTGACAAAGGAACAGATCTTTGTTGATCCCAGTGGCTGCTTGCTGGTAAGTGGGGTTTGACGGGGTCTGGCTGGAATCCACTAGGTAGCAGAGTATTTGCAGTGCTACATAGTACATAATGGTTGTATAGGATTCCACCAGCTGTTTTCTGAAGTAAGAAGAAGGGGAATCCACAGAACATTTGGATGAGTTTAATTGACAATTATGTAGGAATAAATAGGATCAAGGTTCCTTTTAAAAAAAAATCTCTCTGCACAGGCTGACCTGTTTGTTCAGAGGTAACAGCATGGCATAGTGGTTTGAGTATTGAACCAGACCAGGGTTTGATTCCCCACTCGGCCATAAAACCCACTGGGTGACCTTAAGGGAAGATAATGGCAAACCTCCTCTGAACAAATTTTGCCATGAAAATCCAGTGATCTGTTTGCCTTAGGGTAGCCATAAATTGGAAGGCACACAACAACAGCAAAGTCCCACTAAGTTCCGTTGTGCTTCCTTTCTGGTAAGGAGGCATAGCATTGCAGCCCAAGGATGCATTTCTACAGCCCAATGTTCTACGTCCCACTGAGTTCAGACTCACAAGATAGAGTTGCTTATAAAAGACAACTGTAAGGTCTTTAGACCCAAGTCCTGTTCCCTAGTCCGAGCAAGAACAGAATCACTGAATCAATTCCTGAATGGCAAATCAACAGGTAGGCAAATCTAGTTGAAACAATGGACTTACTCTAGCTTGTACTAACAGTATCATTTAATCCATATTGGCTAGGGCTCTGTAAATTGACTCAGAAAGAAGCACAGCATGAATCCAATTTCACAAAATAATACCTCTAAGTAAGAGATAAGAAAGAAGTCTTGGAAAGTCCCAGGTTTTGTTCTTGTCAAAACCAATTTTATTTTGTGGCTCCATCCTGAAGTATTTCCTGGGAACTTTCGCCCCTGCCAAGGATTTGTCATTCCTACTTCCCAGGTCAGTTCAAATTAACCTACTATTTTTTAAAATTGAAATTTTGTTATCATTACTTGGCTGTCTGTTCATATTATCCCAAAATTAACTAGGGCTAGCATGGGGCAAATAAGGAAGGGGTGTGGTGTTTACATGATGCATACCCCCAAAGTGACCAGAAGCCAGAAGCCATTCTGAGGCCATGCAGGGGAAAAGCTGGCCCAAGAAGGAATGGATTTAATCCACTCCTGCCAGTGGTCCATTTGGGTCTGTAGTGGCAGCCTGCTTTGGAAGTGGGCCATGTGGTTGCTGTCATCCTGGCGCAGTTGAGGCTGGAGCAACCTTGGCCACTCCTTCCAAGCCATGTACTTCGGCACTAAGATGATTGGTACCAGTAAACACAACTATTACTTCTAGGACATAGCTTCAACAGAAATCAAGCAAGCGGAAGAGGAATCCCTGTACCAAAGCAAAATTATCCTAATGTTTTAACTAGTGTAACAGTGCTAATGCATTTTAATACTTTGTCTATAACTATTGAATAATAATAATAATAATAATAATAATAATAATAGGCTTAGTGAAAATTGGTGAAAATCAGTTTCTGAAATGTTGCATGAATTTAGGTGTGACACATGATCAGTATGGGAGGTTTGAGAAGAACACAAGGGTGTGTGTGTGAGGGAAACCTAGAAAAGTTCAAGAAAGAGTTTGGATGCAAACCTGGGACTATGCAGGTAAAATCAGAACTGGAAACTCTCAATATTTCTGGAGACTGTTCTCCCTTCCAGATGAGTTGTGTGCAAAAGAATGCACCCTTGCAGCTTGAGTCTCTGCCTGTTTACTTGGAAATGAAGTTTTACTTCGTTTAATATTGCTTCCTTTCAAATCACCTCAATCTGTCTTACCCTCATCCTTCCATTTCTTATTGCTGGCCCATCTTCTGCCAACCTCAGGACATAGAGATCCATTTTGTATTCTCGTCCTCCTCGAATACTGAATCCAAACCCTTTGGCTCCCTTTTCCATGTCGACAGTAAAATAATCAAAATCCTGTGTGGGAAACATAGATAAAACAGATTATTTGGTTTGCAATCCATTTGAACATATAAAAAGAACACAGGGAAAATAGATTATTTGATTTGCAATAACACTTTTTTTCTGTAATGAGATTCAGATTCCCAATTCACAGCTCACTTAAATGAAAGCACATAGATCAAGGTGATTTACTGTTTAATACCTGGCCCAGTTCACACTAGTTGGTAGCAGCCCTGGTATTATTAGTGAGCACCCAATCTAAAGTACTTCACATGGGGTCCAAATACACAAAAGCCTGGAAACCCCCTACCTTTTGAGGGTAAAACTTCATGAAAACATGGTAGTCACACACTCAGGACTTCCTGCAGTGTACCTGTGTCACACATTTTGGTATGTGGTGGAACAGACAGGTGGGTGTACATGCTTTCCCCACCAACGGCAATTGTTGCCATCTGGAAAGTGTCCAAAGTAGACCTAACATTTACTGGTTTGGACATCACAATAAATAATAATTTATTGCACCAAGAAGGAACCTAAACAAGAAATGGATATATGTGCTCTTTCCCACCCCAACTGCTTCTCATCTCATATTACCAAGGCATTCCCAACAGATATCCATCCAGCCTCTGCTTCAAAACCACCAAAGAAAGAGACCATCTTTCTCTGAGGCAGTGCATTTCACTGCTAAATAGCATTTACTGTCAGAAAGTTCTTCTTCGTGTTTATCGGGAATCTCTTTTTCTGTAGTTTGCATCCATTGCTCCAGGTCCTAGTCTCTGGAGCAGCAGAAAACAAGCTTGTTCCATCTTCAATGAGACATCCCTTCAAATATTTAAACATGACTATCATGTCACCTCTTAATCTTATCTTCTCCAGGCTAAACATACCCAGCTCTCTAAGCTGCTCCTCATAGGGCATGGTTTCCAGACCTTTCACCACTGTTTACTGAAATATAGTATACCCAACTTGATACAAAGGCTGTTGTGAATTAGTCTGTTTGAATGAAAATAAATAAATAATA
>NW_024808281.1:0-3403 GCF_019175285.1 Sceloporus undulatus | reverse complement strand
AAGGCAAGCCGGGAGGGAAGAGGGCTGGGAGGAGGAGACAGAGGCGCACGCGCCTCTGTCTCCTCCTCCCAGGCACCATTTTCTGGCTTCCCGCTGTCTCAGAGAGACAGCGGGAGGCCCGAAAATGGTAGGGAGGAGGCGGAACAGGCACATGCCCATTCCGCCTTCTCCCTCTCCCCGTGCCTGGCGAAATGGCACCACGTGCCACCCGTGGCACGTGTGCAACGCCTTCGCCATCACGGCCCTATATATAAAAAGGTCAACAACAAGGCTCCAGCTAACTATAGGCCAATTTAGTCTTTTGGACATCTCTTCTAAATTATATGATAGGTTCTTGAAAAGGTAGAAGAATGGGCAGATAGAATCTTTGTTTTCTTTTAGCTTATCAAACCACATATAGGCATGCCACCCATATATTGTGTTATCTCCTTCCAGATTCATTGGCCAATGTAATCCATTCTTCAATCCAATTCAAAGCACAGGCCAGATAGTACAAGTTAAGATTAGGCAACATACATCCCCCTCTTTCTCTAGTTGTCATGTCTCCATCAGTGACATCCTTGGTTTTTTTCCCTTCCCATAAAAAAAATGTAAACTCCTTCTGCCAATTATCAAAACATTTTTCATCAGCAATAATTGGTATATTTTGGAACAAATGCTTGAATCTTGGCAATATATTCCTTTTTATAACATTGATTCTCCCCAAAAATGAGAGATGTAATTTTGTCCATTTTACTATTTACCATATCTCCTTTTATTCCTCTCCAAGTTTTCTCATAATTATTTTGGAACAAATCCAAATTTCATTTAGTCAGATATATGCCAAGATATCTAACTTTGGGCCTGTACAGATGGGCAGCTCCATGCTGCTTGTTTTTCTACAGAGGGAGGCCGCGGCAACCACTCACCATACCCTCTTGAGAGAGCAAAAAGAACCCACTTCTGGGCGGGTTCTTTTTGCATCCCAGCAGGGGTGCCATAGGTGCGCTCATGCACCATGATGACGCCCCTTGTGCTTACGCTGCTTGGACACTATGCCACACAGATGTCACCATGGCACTTCCCGTGTGGACAGGCGTGCACCATAATGGCAACAGGATGGCAGAACTAGAGCTTGGAGCATATGAGCCCTAGCTCAGCCCTAGTAGGTGTGAAGGCCAACACAAAGTCACAGTCTGTATCGCCCCTTTATTATCTATTTTAAGATTTAATTTTTCTTTCAGTTCTTTTTCTTCCTTCTTTGATAAGTTTTTAGTCATGATTGATGATTTCTCATAATTGATTGTAAATCCGACAACTTTACCATTTTCCTGAATATTCTCCAAAAATTTTCAATACTTTGTAGAGGATTCTCTACAAGGCACACTAAATCATCTGTGTATGCTTTAATTTTATGCATATATATATATATATATATATATATATCCTCTGTAAGTTACTTCTTTAATATCCAAATCATCTCTAATTCTGTTGGTCAATACCTCCAATACCATTATGAACAGTAAGGGAGACAGGGGACATCCCTGTCTTATTTCTTTATTTATTCTAATATACTCTATTTTTTCATCATTTATTGTTAGTTTTGCTCTTTTTTCCTTATATATTTCTTTAAACCATTTCTCAAATTTCTCATCTATATTCATTCTCTTTAATACTTTATTAACCTTTATTTATGAAGCGCTGTAAATTTACACAGCGCTGTACATGCAATCTTTTTAGTTAGACAGTTCCCTGCCCTCAGGCTTACAATCTAAAAAGACATGACACAGAAGGAGAAGGGAATGGTGACGGGAAAGGGTAAGAGGTCCAGCAGTTCCTCTCAATCTCCGAGGCCTGGACCAAGGCAGATGGACTGAAGGGAGGGCTTGGCTTCAAAATGGAAGGTTAATCATTATCCAGGGAAAATACATACTCACAAGTAGGATAATACATATACAGTACATAGCAATACAGGAAATGGATCGATTCTCTTTATGAAAAGCCTTCTCTGCCTCAAAACATAACATCGCTAATTTTTTCTCATTATGTATTCGAAATGCTCTATTATGTATAATACATTTCTTAAGTTGTTTCTTCTATATCTGTTAGGGATGAATCTGTTTTGATCTTTGTGAATCAGTTCTCTAGAATTTTTTTTAATCTTTCTCCTATAATCCACATTAGTCAGGGATATAGGCTTATAATTATCCATTTCACATCTGTTTCTGTTGTCTTTTAGTATTAAGAAGATATGTGTCCTTCCAAGAGTCTGGTATTCCTTCTTGAAGAAAATTATTTAATGTATCTCTTAAAGAGAACAAAACAACTCTTCCATCTTTTTGTAATATGTTGGCTGATAGGCCATCTGGGCCCAGGGTCTTATCCATTTTTGTTTTTCTAATCACTTCAAAGATTTAAGTGAGCTGTCTTGGTTCAATGTCTTGTTGTTGTTGTTGTTGTTGTTGTTGTTGTTCACTCAGTTTTAAGATCTTTTGTTTTTCTAGATATAATTGGATTTCCTCTTGTTCCTTTCCAGTCTTCACTCTATTATTGTACAGATTTCCAAAGAATTTTTTAAATGCTCCCTTAATATTTTTGATCAAATATTATTTTTCCTTCATATCTTATTTCTGTCATCATTTTTTCTTTCTCTTTCCTCAGTTTGTTAGCTAAGAGTTCCCCTGCTTTATCCCCCCATTTGAAATATCTTTGTCTTATCAGCCTTAATTTTTCCTCCATCTCTTTTATTTTTAGGGACCTTAATTGTTGTTCAAGCAACTTTACCTTTATTTGTAAATTTTTATCTCCTTTTTCCCCAAATTCATCTTCCTTTCTTTTTAATTCTTCTACTATTTCCATACCTTTTCTCAATCTGGGACATTTTTGGCTCTTCATAGAATCATAGATCATAGAAGCGTAGAGTTGGAAGAGACCATAAGGGCATTACAGTCCAACCCCCTGCCATGCAGGTACTCTCAATCAAAACATCCCTGGCAGATGGCCATCCAGCCTCTGTTTAAAGATTTCCAAGGAAAGAGATTCCACTGCTCACTGAGGAAATGTGTTCCACTGTCGAACAGCCTTTACTGTCAGGAAGTTCCTCCTAATGTTGAGGTGGAATCTCTTATCCTGTAGCCTGCATCCATTGCTTTGGGTCCTGTTCTCTGGAGCAGCAGAAAACAAGCTTGCTCCCTCCTCAATATGACATCTCTTCAAATATTTAAACAGGGCTATCATATCACCTCTTAACCTCTTGAATTTCATTTTGTTAGCTTTGGCCCAGTTTTCTAGTCTGTTCAGGTCATTTTGAAGCTTGATCCTGTCCTCTGGAGTATTAGCTACTCCTCCTAATTTGGTGTCATCTGCAAATTTGATAAGTATTCCCCCAATTTTGTCCTCCAAGTCATTGATAAAGATGTTGAAT
>NW_024808280.1:2348-3404 GCF_019175285.1 Sceloporus undulatus | reverse complement strand
ACCATTTTAAGAATAAATATTTGTAATAGTGAAATGGATTAGAAATAGACCTATTTGTCCATCCCTAGTTGTTTCTTTAACTTAATCTTATTCTATGGAGAACATACCTTTTTGCCCTGAAAGAAGCTTTGTGCCTTTTAGTATTGGATGAAAGTAAGAACCTTAGAAGCTCAACCTTTTCTATTGTTATTGTTCCATGATGGGAAAAGTTGCACTTGAAAATCAATTCATTTAAACATGTGCTTAAAGCTGCAGTTCTGTACTCACTAAGCTGGGAGTCTGTCTCATCTCAGGATTACCTCTGAGTAGAAATGGAAAGGGTTGTGCTGTTATTGACATGAATTTTGTGGATATCTGTCCAAGCACTTTAAATTGTTTTTATCAGGAAATTAAGTACCCCTGAATTTATATTAATATTTTTCTTAAATGCCTAAACACAAGGTACTTTATCATTTGTAGTGTGCAACAAAGATAATAATAATAAAATGTTAATATTAAAGATTAAATTGTGGAGTTGTACTGTAGTTTCTTCCTGAAGGAATGTAATAAATGCTTTAGCTTAGATTAAGAAATTTACCCACTGTTGGCCAGCTTGATGATTATGATTTTGCTATGATTTGATTGCAACAAAGGTGTGATTGGTATCATTTACAAAACAAAAAGTAATGGTTTGCCAGTCAGACATGAAGTGGGGCAAAAAAGTTTAGGACTGCTTTATTCATGCAGATATTTTTTTAAAAGCATTTTGACTAGAATGGCAGGATGCAAGTGGCAAGAGCTGACTACCAAAATGTCACTCCCTTCTCTCCCTTCCAATTTGTTAATGATCTCTCAGTGCAATACTAGTCTGATTTCCAAGGACTCAATGATAAATCCAATCCCAGATTCCCTCCCCCCCTGTTTTTCTGATCAACTGACATTGGAGTGGGTGTATTACTGGTGTGTCCTCAATGGTAGCTGGGGAAGTCTCCTAGTTTTCCTTCTCAGTAAAATTTCCAGTGGGCTATGGAAGGAGACATATGGCAAAGTGCCCCTTATTTTCAGGGAAATGGTTGG
>NW_024808280.1:0-2338 GCF_019175285.1 Sceloporus undulatus | reverse complement strand
CCTTCCTTCCTTCCTTCCTTCCTTCCTTCCTTCCTTCCTTCCTTCCTTCCTTCCCCCTAAGTACTGCATTTTAATGTTTCTCCCTTTGGTCACATAACTATTGTACAGCTTTGAAACAGTACTGGGCTGAAATGTTGCTTGTCTGCCTTATTCTGTCTCCCTGTTTAGCACCGCTTATGAGGATTTGGACATCTTTCCCTTTACAATATACATATTAAAAACCCCAACAGTATTCTTGTCCAATTCTAAGTGGCCCCCCACTTGTAAGTCTATAATTCTTGGTATGCTGAACTAACAAGGAAAGCTTGCTAGCATGATAGAGTCCCATAGTAAAATGTGTATTTCTAACAGAATGGCAGCCATGTTAACCCTCGGTTTAGTTTCTTCTTGATAGATCTTTATCAAAATAGCATAGTTAACTACAAGAAGAGTTGACCACTTTTACAATAGTTTAGCAACAGAATAGATATATTCTTCACACCATCATTCACCACTCTTTCCTCTTATTTTCCTGGACTTCTCTGGTTCATTACACTGTTGTAATTTTCTCAGTTCATGTTTCCCATCTTTTTTTCTGTTTCAGTAATTGGAAGAAAAGGGACAGGAAGAAATTCAGAAAAATAAATAAATAAAAAAAATTTGTAGTACAAGCATCAGTGGCTTTCTGCAGCCACAGCAAGTAGTGCTTTCATTTATCAGAAACATCAATATTTGTAACTCTCAGTATTTCATACTGTGTGTTGGCTATTGAAATGTGTTGGTGGAAGCCAGTTAAATAGCATACCTGTTTATTCAGATCATCTTTTGTTTTTGGAATGCTTTGGAGAAGAGACCTGATCAATCCAGGACAATATCAAATCATATTATGGAAGGAATTATGACACTCTTTCTTTTGGCCTAAGGCATGAATTTCAATTGATGAAAGGTCATGAAGCTGCAATGGGTAGGGTTAAGGGCACAATTACAATGAAAGCAAAGTATGCTGATCCAGATATAAATCTTTGCAATTTGGACATTTTACTTATTCAACATGGGAAACACACCTCAGTTTTAGGCTTTTCTACTCACAAATGTGTCCCTGTGAAATAGCCTCCAAGATTACAAAGCAAAACTCAATTCCAAGCAAAAATTTCTTGGGCTGCAAACCAGAATTCATTGCTGTGCAAATTTGTGTGCTGCAAAACACAACTCAGTTCCATGGAACGGCTTCAAAGAATTCAAAGTGCAGCCTAGTTTATGTGACAGCTTAATGGAATGCAAAGCATAGCTCAGTTCCATGCAACTACTTTTGGACTTTAAATAGCTTCTGTTCTCCAATTTATGATAGGAAACTAAAGAAGACACTTGCTGCTGGTTGAGAAGCCCCACAAGCCAAATCTGCCCTATGGGCATGAAGTTCCCGAACTATATGTGTCTGTGTGCGGGGCCGTCATGTGGCCTGTTGACTTATGGCCTTGTGGCCTGTTGACTTATGACCCCATGAATTTCATAGAGTTTACTTAGGCAAGGAATATTTTGCCAGTTCCATCCTATGAAATGTAGTCTTCACTGCCTGGTATTTACTGGGTGTCTCCCATCTAAGCACTAACCAGGACTGACCCTGCTTAGCTTCGAAGATCATATGAGATCTGGTGCTTTTAGAGTATTCAAGGCATTCTTACATAATACAGTATATTATAAATTTTACCTACATTTACCAGACCGGCAGAAGACATTTAAATATCTACTGAATGTGACATGTCTGCATGATGTGCCATATAATTACCATGGATATACACACAGAAAAAAACTCAAATCAGAAGGTAGAATAAGCTTTTCCAACAGAGAGCTGTAGGTTTCCCTGTGTGAGCTTTTGACTATGCAATTGAATCTTACTTCTTTTGAATATATGTGTTCATATCAATTTCAAGAGACAAGTAAATGGAACTTATGTCAGGCACCCAGGACTTAGCCACTTTGTCAGGTTTGCTAGTAATCAGATCAGAGACAGTATCCTGAGGCAATGATTAAGGACAGCACTGACTTTTCTTCCCATCCATTCCTGATTTTCCCCATTACACATCCGTATTTTTTTTCCTTGTAACCTGGTGACCCTTTAGAAGCATGGTGGCAACCATTTCCATCTCTTCTTAAACTGAATTACAAATTAGGAAATGAATTGGTGTGAGGTAAGACATCAGTTTTTTCCCTTTCCTCTCCCCTCTCTCTCCCCTTTCTGAGACAGCCTGAGACCCAGAGGGAATACAGTCCAAGCTACCTCTGTTTATAAAGGTTTCTGATAAGATTTAACGACCTGCAGCAGCAGCAGCAGCAGCCTGGCCCACAGCTGAGGAGGAGG
>NW_024808279.1:0-3404 GCF_019175285.1 Sceloporus undulatus | reverse complement strand
TGAATGGCTGCAGTACAGGCATTTAACCACTGCACCACCAGGGCAGTTGTATTATGTCATGCTGTTTCAGAACTGCAATGAATGCCCAAGAAAATGTGTACTGCACATTAATACACATTACACAACCATATGCCACCATGCAATGAATAATATGCAACAACATATAATGCACCACATACAACAATGTATGATGACACCACATGCATAAGTTTACTTTAATGCACCTCAGCTTCAACTCAATATAGACATTATGTGTTGGCCAAAAAAGTACAACTGCATGCATGGAACATAACCAAACATGTCAACACCCAATGCCAGCTACATCTGCAAGTATATTGACAAAGCCTAGTAAAATCTCAGAAGACAGGGAGAGTTACCTGAATTAGATAAGGGGTCTCTACCTGTCATCATAAATAATTGAAGCATGATAAATTGCACAGAAATATTATTAAGATGACTTTCTTAATTTGCAAGCTTTAAACAAACCAGAGGTCCCCTTCCTGCAAAACCTGGGTTCCTTTTCACACACGTTGCTGGCAATACAGTGTAATGTTGCTGAATCTGAGATGAAAGATGGACAATAGCAATTTAAAGAAGGACAGACAGAAGTATCAAAAATTTTAAATACAGATCTGTCGTGTGGCATTGGAGAACAAGACTGAACATCTTGTCATATTCATTAATCAGAGGGATTATTGGACAGGAATAGAGGTCAAACATAGAGGCACATTAGCTTATTGGATACTAATACAGTACAAGAGAATGCTGGAAAGTTGTAGGCCCGACTCACTTCCCAAATTCTGAGTGCAATTTTATCACTGCACAGTGTTCTTTTGTATTTTAAATTGCCAATTTGCAGGATCATAGCTCTAGTTTCTGTCTTTTTTTCAGATCATTGATCTTTTGCCCTAATGTCAACAGAAAATGTAGGATTTTCATGCATTGATCTCTGGGCTGTCATCCTGCAAAAGAAAACTCCAAAGAAAAGCCATGAGTGTATGATGCAGACATTGAGTGGCAAGTGCCCATCATACTCAACTGTCAAGAAGGGGGGTGCCAACTTTCAGCATGGAGATTTTGAAACTGAAGATGCAATGAACTCCAGGAGGCCTTCAACAGTGTCAACTCCTGAAACGGTTATGTGTGTTCATGACCTGATTTTGGCAGATTGGCAAGTCTCAACTAAAGCAATGGCTGAGACACTAGAATATTCTGGGAATGTATTGGGTTTATAATTCAGAGCAGATGGCTATACAGAACCCGTCAGCCAAAATGTTTGAATGTTGACCAAACATGAAATCCAGCTCATACCTACAGGTTGATTTTGCTGCATTTTGCGCAATCTAGTGATAATGTTTTGGAATGACTCAGTGGCATCACTAGAGGTATGTTGACTACACCAGGTGACACCCTACGATACCATTGTTCCTGAAATATCTGCCTTTTGGGCAGAAACAGGCTGTAGCATTTGCCTGTGTCCCATGAAAATGCTGAAGAGATGGTGGGAGTGGAGTGAGGCTCAGTGGGAAAAGAAAGGAGAAAGGAGGGGCCCCAAGTTTCTTTGTTTAAATTAAAATTTCAAATTTCAAAAAAATATTTTTAACGTAAAATACAATTCAGAAATATTTCTTCAAAAACATCCCATTTTACCAAATGTTCACATTAAGCTCGTGAAACTACAAATATGTAAATGCAATTAGGCTGTGCATATGATATTGTAATTTAGAAGTATAATTTTAATTGTGCTAGTTGTTTATGTCACAATTATTAACATTAAATTCAGTGATATACAGAAATCTATGAGTATTATTAGTACAAAAAACACAACTAAGGATTCTGTATGGTGTAATATGGGGGGAGGGCAATGGGGGTGACACCATGAGTTACTGCACAGGATGATACGAATCCTAGTGATGCCACTGGAATTATTTGTCATTGTGATCCAGAGACCAAACAACAGTTCTTGCAATGGCAGCACTTGGGTTCTCCACTGCCAAAGAAATTTAAGACTCAAAGGTCTCCAGGAAAGGTCACAGCCACAGTTTTTTGGATAAGGAAGGTATTTTGATAATTGATTGTCTTCAGAAAGGCCAAAAAGTTAATGCAAAATATTATTCCAGCTTGTTGTTATTAATTGCCTTCGGGTTGACCTCGGCTCATGGTGACTGTGGATGAGACATCTCCATCACCCTTTATCCGCAACTGCTTTGATCAGATCCTGCAGGTTCAGACCCATGACTTCCCTGATTGAGTCTAACCATTTGGGACATTGTCTTCCTCTCTTTCTACTGCCTTCTACCTTTCCTACCATTACTGTCTTTTCTAATAAGTCATGCCTTCTCATGATATGGCCAAAGTACAACAACCCCAATTTAGTAATCTTGGCTTCCAGGCAGAGTTCAGGCTTGATCTGTTCTAAGACCCATTTGTTTGACTGTTTGGCTAACCATGGCATCTCCAGCACCACATCGCAAATAAATTGATTTTTTTTCTATCAGCTTCCTTCACTTTTCAGCTTTCACATCCACACACAGTGATGGGAAATAGAATGGTTTGGATGGTCCTAACTTTAGAGGTCCGAGTTGTATCTTTGCACTTTAGGATCTTGTCTAGTTCCTTCATAGCTGCCCTTCCCAATCCTATTCTTCTTGTGATTCCTTGACTGCTGTCTCCATTCTGATCAATGTTTGATCCAACGTATGGAAAATCTTTGACTATTTCTATTTCCTCATCATCGAGGGTCAATTCATGTAGATCTCTTTGGCCATTATTAAAATTACACCTTCAAATTGCAATATCATGCATACATGATTATTGGTTAAAATGTGATGTTTTTAAAGAAACTTTTAAAAGAATAATTTTTAAAAAAAGATAAAAATTTGAAATTTTAATTTTTAAAAACTCTGGGGCCTAACCTGTCTCCTCCCACTGAGCTTCACCCCACTCCCACCATCTCTTAAAGCATTTTAAAGGGAAACAGATGAATGCCACAAGCCCGTTTCTGCCAAAAGGTAGGTGTTTGAGGAGCAGAGGTGTCATCCACCTTAGGATGTCACCTAGTGTGGTCTGCAGCCCTAGAACCCCCCTAGTGGGTGACAGCAGAAGCAGAGCAGTATTTCAGTGATCATTTATCAGAATTCTTTTTTTAGAAGGGTTAAAGAAACTTGAGAAATGATGTGCCAAGTGTGTTGCACTTCGGAGTGAATATGTAGAACAGCATGCCAGTTTCATAGCTCTAAATCATTCCCTTCTGAGCTGGGAACTTTTCACCACCCACCTGCAGATGGCCAAATGGTCCCAGTGACATTTGTCACAAACGGTCCTTGTGACACTGATAATGTGGGTCACAGTCAGAAACAGTTTTGCACTACAATGCTGTTTCTCCATGTTGCCATCTGTAGTTA
>NW_024808278.1:2128-3405 GCF_019175285.1 Sceloporus undulatus | reverse complement strand
CTTCTTCTTCAGGAAAGATGCTAAGAATCAGACAGGAGGAAAATATATATGATAATATTAGTGGAGATATGGCTGTTCCCAGTTCAGATGGTATTGGAAGGAAATTCATGAGGGAAGATATCCCTCTTCTTCAGGACATACAAACATTAAGTTTCATTAGCAAGACAAAATGATAATCCATTTTTCCTTACCTGATGCAATATATCCAGGTATCCTCTTCTTTTTTTCTCCCCTCCTAACACTTTCAAATTCACTTTAGGGTTGCCATAAGTCGAAAATGGCTTGAAGGCACCTCTTTGTTTCAGTATTTTCTCCAAACACATGAGGAATAAAATTAATATTATAATGGCACGGCTTCTAAAAATGAAAGAGATAAAAATGCCTTTGTCACAAACCTAGAAATGCCAGACCTGAGATAGTATTATTACGCGTGTTGCTTAAACTGGATAGAAAATTGGATAGAGCTACATGATTTACAGATGTTAGATTTGGAAGGTTTTAATCTGAGATATGGCTGGCATGCCTTCCTCTGGTTTGGAAAGGTGGAATTCAATGCACAATTCAAAGACCATATAGTAAGGAGAGCCCTATGGAAGGTATGGAATATATGTCAAGGGAAAAGATATAGACAAATGCCAGATTGGATATTACTCCAAGAGGCACTGATGAAAAAGGGGGGAAAAGAAGGAAAAGAATGGCTAAGATATAGAGATATACTAAAGATAGAAAAGGGAAAGGCAAGGATCAGAACAAAGGAGGAATTAATAGCAGAAAGGCACAACATCCATTGGTTTTTCTATTTTCAATTACATGAGAGATATAATAAAGACATTAAACAATATGGCATAGCACAAAACAAGACGGAATTAGATCTGATCCTAATGGATAGGAAAGGGAAAACAATTTCCAAATCCTATCATTGGTATATAATATATCTTGACAAGGCCTGCAATAATGATGGAAGAAAGAGACTGTGAGATTGCCACCTTCAGCTCGACACATGAAACAGGTATAGTTTAAAAGTATAGATACGTTGCACCCCGAAAAGGAAATTAAACTGTCACCAGAGGTTTTGTTAGCATAGGATTTAAGAGATAAGATTCTGCACACTCTTAGTAATGACTCAAAAGAGGAGCCACATAGTGAGATTAAGGCATGTATTTCTTGATTCGGGGGAATATTTAAGATTGTAGCTGATAAGAATAGTAACGATACTGTATAGAAACAGAAGAAGGGGGAGAAAAAGTATGAATATCCATCTAAAATGTTGAAACAAG
>NW_024808278.1:1642-2028 GCF_019175285.1 Sceloporus undulatus | reverse complement strand
TATGACCAGCAATATGATTGGCAATGCATTTTTTCCAGCCTTGACCAGATGCACCTGGAAAACACAGGTAAGGAACCGAAGTCAAGCGACGTGAAAAGTCTGGAATGAATCAGGTAATGTATTTTATCTATGCAGTACGTCACTGACCCTGATTCTCAAAAAGAGAGGTAAGTATTTATATTTTTATCTATTTTATTTTACAGCACACTTTTTTCCAGCTTTGGCCAAATGCACCTGTAAATCACAGGTAAGGAACCCAAGACAAGTGACTTGAAAAGTATGGACTGCATCAGGTAATGTATTTTATCTATGCAGTACGTCATTGACCCTGATTCTCAAGAAAGAAAGGTACGTATTTTTATTTTTATTTATTTTATTTTACAGCG
>NW_024808278.1:0-1632 GCF_019175285.1 Sceloporus undulatus | reverse complement strand
CTCTTTTTTCCAACTTTGTCCAAATGCACCTGGAAAACACAGGTAAGGAACCCAGGTCAAGTGACTTTAAAAGTTTGGAATGAATCAGGTAATGTATTTTATCTATGCAGTACGTCACTGACCCTGATTCGCAAAAAGAGAGGTAAGTCTTTATATTTTTATCTATTTTATTTTACAGCACTCTTTTTTCCAACTTTGTCCAAATGCACCTGGAAAACACAGGTAAGGAACCCAGGTCAAGCGACGTGAAAAGTCTGGAATGAATCAGGTAATGTATTTTATCTATGCAGTACGTCACTGACCCTGATTCGCAAAAAGAGAGGTAAGTCTTTATATTTTTATCTATTTTATTTTACAGCACTCTTTTTTCCAACTTTGTCCAAATGCACCTGGAAAACACAGGTAAGGAACCCAGGTCAAGTGACTTTAAAAGTTTGGAATGAATCAGGTAATGTATTTTATCTATGCAGTACGTCACTGACCCTGATTCGCAAAAAGAGAGGTAAGTCTTTATATTTTTATCTATTTTATTTTACAGCACTCTTTTTTCCAACTTTGTCCAAATGCACCTGGAAAACACAGGTAAGGAACCCAGGTCAAGCGACGTGAAAAGTCTGGAATGAATCAGGTAATGTATTTTATCTATGCAGTACGTCACTGACCCTGATTCTCAAAAAGAGAGGTAAGTATTTATATTTTTATCTATTTTATTTTACAGCACACTTTTTTCCAGCTTTGGCCAAATGCACCTGTAAATCACAGGTAAGGAACCCAAGACAAGTGACTTTAAAAGTTTGGAATGAATCAGGTAATGTATTTTATCTATGCAGTACGTCATTGACCCTGATTCTCAAGAAAGAAAGGTACGTATTTTTATTTTTATCTATTTTATTTTACAGCACTCTTTTTTCCATTTTTGTCCAAATGCACCTGGAAAACACAGGTAAGAAACCCAGGCCAAGTGACTTTAAAAGTTTGGAATGAATCAGGTAATGTATTTTATCTTTGCAGTACATAACTGATCCTAATTCTCAAGAAAGAGAGGTAAGTATTTTTATGTGATTTTATTTTGACATTGCATTTTATTCCAGCTTTGTCCAAATGCACCTGGAAATCACAGGTAAGGAACCCAGGTCAAGGGACTTGAAAAGTTTCCTAAATGCTAATTTTTCTAAATGTTTAAAAGTACTGCACCATTTTTAGCTGAAACTGTTACCATGTAATTAATTCAATTTCTTCCCAAAAGGAAAAAGCTGCTGTTTTTCTCCGTTTTACCTTCAGCTTATTTTCGCGTTATTTCAGGTTTGCAGGAATGTCGTGTGACAGACTTGACGCATTTGTGGGTGCTTTCCCCCCAATTCATTAAATCTAGTTTAAATCCCTTTTCTGAACAGGATCTCGCTCGAGTGATAAGGTCCAATGGCTGCTACCTGTCTTGAAACCTCCCAAGACTTGCAGATGATCAAGATTAAGCATTTCAGTAACCGAATTCTTTTGCAGTTCCTTTTCTAGGCCAGACTGCTGTCGCCACCCAAAACCTTTGAAGGAGAAGGCGAGAGCATCATTAGCTAGTGAACCGCTTGCATATGGCTCTTTCTGACATGCCCAGGGTTGCACTGACCGCCACTTTTG
>NW_024808277.1:0-3405 GCF_019175285.1 Sceloporus undulatus | reverse complement strand
TATTATTATTATTATTATTATTATTATTATTATTATTATTATTATTATTATTATATGTTTAATTCCTTTGTCAGGTTTTAAAAGTGTGATTCTCAGTCATAGCATCTGTTCCTTGGTCCAGTTTACTGGCTGGACATACTCTTAATAGGATAGCTTTTCATATTGATGCCTTCTTCACACATAATATATAGATGGAATAGATCAGATCTTTTTATGAAAGGAGGTAAAAGAAAGCTTGTCAGCATCTCTACCTTGGTACTACTGCCAATTCCTTCAATCATTTGTCCTTCTTCCCTCGCATTTATCTTCCAAACAACAGTGAGAGCTGTAATGGATGCACCCAGGCACTTTAAAGAAGGAGACTTCCCTCTATAAACATGTTTGGCAAAATTATGGGAAGCCAGCTCCAGCGGTGAGCTTGAGGGAGCATGTGTGTGTGTGTGTGTGTGTGTGTGTGTGTGTGCAGGGTGTGATTGCCAGGAAAGGTTATCAGAATGCTTGATGAGATGTCATTGCCCTTGCTTCTGTTATTCCAAGGGGTTGGCATGAAAGATGACTTGGAGTCACCTCTTTAGTGAATGGATTCTAGGATAGAATTATTTTGTTCTCTCACTGACTAAATATAATGTAATGCAATCACACGTCTGATCACACAGTGGGAGTTTACCTTCTCTGCCCCCTGCATCCCTTCCATGCCTTCAAATCTGTTCCAGAGAGTCCCCCTGCCCTAGGGGAGATTTGGTTTACCTCTGAGAAGCTGCAGGGAGGGGAGATTTATGCTACTAGCAGAAGAGAGATTTGTACAACTAGCCTCTTTGCAGAAGGACATGTTGACTACAACCCATCATCATGCCTACTCACTTTGAAACACACTTTATCTGACACAAATATGAAACAATGGAAGTGAAAACAAGCACTCCGTGCGTTTGTGAAATGATCCAATCAACTATGACCAGAAATAAAGAAAATATTATTTCAAGGTATCATGCCCATCAGAAAGATCATAAGCCAGGGCAGTCATTAGATCTCTGCGGATATTGTAAACAGATGGGGAGAGCAGAGTGGGGCCTTTTCTAAGATAGCCCCACTGAAATAAGCAACACAGCCTTCTATCCTTGCTGAGATATTATTACATAATATTTATTATTTTATTTAATTGCTTAATTTTTCTTATATGCTGCCTTTTCTTGTGGCATAGGAATCACGTCAGCTTACAAAAAAATCACCCTAAAATAAAATACAGCTGAAAACCTGATAATAAAAAAAATTAAACCACAATTAGCCAAGTTCTCATATTAAAATATAATTTTAATATCTATAGAGAGATGGGGGAGAGAGACAGATGGTTTCTAATATCTATATCTATATTTATCTATTCATATTCATACAAAGGGAGTTTATTTCTATCTCTATCTCTATCTTTTAAACATTACTTACCAAATTAACCAAGAACTCAGTGCTGAAAAACTACACCGGAAAGTGTTACAGAAACAACAGACAAAACGATTCTAGAATGTTTACTCTCAAACTAGTGGGATGTAGAGGTATGTTCTGCTTTTTGTGTTTTCCAGTCCCAAATCTAGGAACATGGATTAGTATTCACCACACGAATCAGAGAACCACTCCACCAACAAAGGTATAATCAGTGAACTGCTTTATCTGCAGTTTGCAGGTAACACAAGTTGCTCACTACTTTCCCTTTAATTCTTTTCAGGGTGCTGGGGAGGAGGGAATGCCGCAGGTAATGTTTTCCAATCCATCAGAAAAATCAGACCCAGAGTGATGATGCGAGGGCAGTGTTTGTAATATGACTAACAGCTCTAAACATGTTTTATTTTTGTCACTGACTGAAGAATAGACTTCCAGCAATGTGCAACCATAGGAAGAGAAAAGAATTGGAAGCCAACCAGGCCAGGTTTGGGGCACAGCATGGGTTTAGCTTCTACCTTGCTGTTAGACCACAGGAAAGCTATTTAAACTATCGGTGCCTTGATCACATTAATAATCTACAAATAACCAAAAAAACACAGCATGTCTCTGAGAATCAGATGCACACAAAAAAATCCAGCAGAAGGGTAAACAAAGCTGAACAATGCATCTGTGGATATATTTTTACATTCATGTGAGTGCTTCAGCATTAAAAAGTTCGCTCACTGGAAATTTCCCAGAGTAAGACCTTGTAGGAAAGGCTGGATAGAAACAACACCTCCTTTCCCTTCCCTTCCAACAGAATACCAAAATCTGGATATACTTTGCCAGGGAATCTTCATTGGTCCACACCAATTTTGATTTTGATGATGTGGCTAATTAATGCAGAACCCAATTCAGAAGAAAAAGAACAAATTCAAAACTTTTGAGAAAAACTACCTCGCAGCAATAGTAACTGCTTAGAAATTTTAGTCTGGAATCTCTTTGCATATTAGCAAGACCTCTCTTCTGTTTTCTTAATATGCTTTAGCCAAGGCTTCCCTTTTTCTTCTCAGATCTTTCCATAAAACTCACTCCTGTTATTAACAAGTGCAATCATGTATATTTGCCTACTCAGAAGTAATTCCTAGTCAGCTCAGTAAAGTAATAGGCAGGATTATTGCCTATAATATCATGTGCATGATTTTCACTCTGTATGTCAGTATATGAACAGCAGTATGCAAGGGGATCTTGTAGCATCTTTGAGACTGAGTGAAAGAAACTAGTATAAGCTTCTGTAGACTTTAGTTTGACATCCCTTTAACTGCCATGGCTCAGTGCTATGGAATTCTGGGTTATTGTGGCACCAGAACTCTCTGACAGAGGCGGCTATATATCCCACAAAACTACAATTCCCTGAATTTCTCAGTATTGAGTCAGGGCAGTTAAAGTGATGTCAAATTGGATTATTTCTGCAGTGCAGATGCAGGCTTGGATATGTATAAGAGGCAATTAAATGACTGGCTATTCTGTATAGAGTTTAGAAGGGAACCTAAAGTTAATCAAAATTACATTAATTACATTTTAAATTATTTTTTCTGGGTTTTTTTAAACAGAAAATTTATGTCAGTTTCCATAAGAAATGTCTACACAAAACTCTGACTCTAAATTATACCAACTGTGAATCTAAATGACTGTTATAACAAGGAGCAGACTATGTATTGATGACCAGTGTCAGCTGAAAGATGTTGTTCGCTACATATTAATCTGTCCATTGTATAGTGTTCTTTTTTTATATATATAATTTTTATTAAGTTTTGAACAAAGTTAAAAGTTCCATACATTCCAAATCATCTTACATTCTACAAAGACAACACAACTTGTACAAATAATACATATAATCTACAAACAAAGCCTAAAGAGAAAAGGAAAAAAAAAAACACCCACAAAGAAAAAAAAAATTAAAATAAAATAAAATAAAAAACCGCACTGTATAGT
>NW_024808276.1:0-3406 GCF_019175285.1 Sceloporus undulatus | reverse complement strand
GCTGTGCTCCCAAGCCACCTGAAAGGTAGTGCAAAAAGGCCGTCTGTTTCGGCCCTAAGTCTAGCAACAGTTTTGGAAAAATAAAAGAGATCTTTCAGAGTAATAAGAGTAGAAAAAATAAGAAAAATAAGGGCAAGTTGTGAAAGCACATGAAATAGAAAGGTACAGAGGCTAGGAGAGAGAGAATTTGGAATAGTCCCTCCATTGGCAAATAAAAATGTATGGTGTTTATATTTTTGGCCTTTGAAAATTGTGAGAGAAAGCATCCAGAAGCCTCAGATGATGGCTGGGGGGGGGGGGGGGGGTAACATTCTCACCTTTTCCCCCACCTCCCTATCCACGTGCCCACCCCTGAATTTTGGAGATGGCAAAGAAAAAGGCAGGTATTTGCCTTAACACAAGATTGCAAGGGTGGGGAATGCCATGTTTACAAGGTTATGGCCTAAATCAGGAGGGAATTTTGCAGCCTTGCAGTTGCAGTCCCCCAGCCAATGCAAAATGTTAGAGATAATAAAGTCCAGATTAGTCTGGAGAAAAGTGTAGCAGAGTGGGGTGGAGTTTATCAGAGGGAGTGGGTGGTACTGGAGAGCTTGCTCAAGAAAGGGGAGTCCTTGGAAGTCTGGGCTGGGACAATTTGCCAGAAAGCCAGGAAAAAGAAGATGGGTGCTGGAAGAAGCAGTTCAGGAGTAATACCTGTCAGCAGCAGCGCTATCAGAGGTACAGTTTGGGAAAAGGCACTGGATAGGGAACCCCAGAGCTGGTGTTAGTGACATGATGTTAGTCTCATCATTCCACCAACTACAGTTCCCAGGGTTTCTGTATCCTATTGAGTACTGGTGCTCTGTACTGATGGTATAGTTGTGTTAATAAGTGCTTGCACAATCAATTTGCACATCTGTAAAAAGGAATGGCACTGAGGGAACTGTGCAAGCTTGAAAGTGGGGAGCTGGAAGTTCCACAAAATCTTGGGCAGCGACTTACCTGCCTGCCACTGCTCTTCTCCTGGTCCCTGCACCTGTTTGCAGTCCACATGCACAGGGAATTATCCAGAGTTTCCATCCTGGTTTGAAGCAAACAGAGACTCTTTTTACTGTGGAGAATCACCCTGCAGTGCAGGCTGGACCCATGTTTCACCTGTTTTGTCCCCATATGTCATCGAAACAGGTCAGCATGGGGACGGAGTGAGAATATTTCTTTTCCTCTGTATGGACACCATCTAAGAGATGCGCCTTCCCTAAAGAATTCAGACAGACTCATAGGGGAGAGTATGGTATTTCAGATAGTGTGAACCAGAGCTGTATAGAGCTTTAAGGTCATAAGCAGCACCTTGAATTGTGCCTGGAAATGGATGGGCAGTGAGTGAAGCCCGTGTAACAAAGGAGTCATCCTTGTAACCGACCACAGTTAACAACCTGGCTGCAGTTGTTTGGACCAACTAAGTTTCCCAACACTCTTCAAAGCAGGACCACATAGAGCATGTTGTGTGTGTGTGTGTTTATAGCAGTGTTTGCCTTCAAGTTATCGCCAACTTATGGTGACCCTAATGCAAGTACAGGGACTACACTCTCCTTTCCACTTCCCAGAATAGGACCTCCAGTGAGGTCCTACTCTGTTTCCATCCCAAACCTGTTTCCATCCCATAACTAAACATGAGCCAGATGGAAATGGGTTTAGATAATCTGTCTCATTTAAGAGCTCCTGTACCTTGGAGGCCACAACACATTTCAGTATCTTGTCCAGAAATGCAATATTGGAGACTGTGGCTGATAATAATCCAATACAGTGGGATTCGGGGATGCTTTTTTCAATAAGCGTCTTACTATTACAGCTGTCTCCTTGAGGCAGATTGGAACCATGCCTTGCTTGGAAAGAGGCATTAGTCATTCCCATTACCTGAGCAGCCAGTGCCTCTCTGGCCTTTTTAATAAGCCAGGAAGGGTAAGGTAATACATATTCTGGCTTTCACCTCTCTAAGGATCCTGTTCACATCCTTAGGTTGTACAGGTTGGAATGTATCTATTAATATAAGAGAGGGATGAGCCAAGATTAAATTGATTGGGCTTGTATTAATTATAGCCAGAGTAGGTCCAAATGTTTTTATTTGCAAAGTGCTTAGCAAATTATACACAGTGGGCTGTTGTGTGGTCTAGATTTTGTTTTCATTAGCCCAGGTGCAGGAGACCCCTTAAAACAGCTCTTTGAAGATCTTCATATACAGTGACAGAGAAAAACAGTGTGTGTGTGGGGTGGGTGGGGCGACAGTACTGCCATGGAGTAGGCCTTCAAATACAGTGGGCCCTTGCTATCTGTTGGGGTTTGGTTGTATGACCCATATGAAAACTGTAATAGGAAACCTGCATGATGTCAGTGGGTTGGTCTTTATCTCTTGGTATAACATGCATCCCAAGGTTACATGGGAGAAGAAGAGGGAACCAACCCTGCCCACCTCTAGAAAACAGCTCCCAAGAACTTCGCTGAGACTGACTGCATTAATACAGTGGGTTGCCTTCCTTTGTTTTTAATTAAATGCAAATGGAAGCTTGGGTTCTCTGGCTTTCAAGAGGAAGGTAGTCATCAGTGTAAGAAAGCAGGGGAAACTGGGTTGCCATCCCATAGAATTCCCTGAAAATCCACCAACTTTAATGAATGAAGCACAGGCTCCTCCAGCTGCAAATGGTCAGTGTCTCTTCTCATGTGGTGAATGGCTGCAATCCATGTAGAATTTAAATTGATAAGAGCCCATCAGATCAGCTTGGAAGGAATTGCTTTGACTTGCTGCCTACATACTTCTGGAAGAGTAGGCTGCCACAGCCTCTGCTGACAGTTTGCCTATTTTATAAGCCAAACATTAAATTAAAAAAAAGAAAGAAAGAAAGATGATGAGACCACAAAGAAGCAGAGAGGTTATGGGTCACTAGCCAGACAAATGAGAGGAGTTTCTTTGCAGCTCAGTGTGAATCCAGCAGCTCAGGCTTCCAGTGGCTGTAGATGGTCTCAGGACATTCTGTGGAAGATACATCTTCCCCTTAATGGTCCCATCACTCACTTGCCTGTAAGAATGTTAAAAGCAGAGAAGTTGCGGAAGAAATGAATTGGAAGCCTATTGTACATTCTACTGATGCTCAGTTTGCTTACAAAAGAGGCTTTAAAGCACAAGGGCTGGCTATGCTGGCTGGGGATGATGGGAATGGCAGGCCAGCACATGCAGAGAACTGCAGTTTGGAGGAGGCTGTGTTAGCATTATGTGGAAACATGGCGGAGTCAGTACAGTTGGCCCTTTGTGCCCACAGATTCTTTATCCACAGATTCAACCATCCATGCCATGAAAAGTCCAAAAAGCAAAGGTTGATTTTGCCATTTTTATATAAGGGACACCATTTTATTATGCAAAACAAAACTATATTAA
>NW_024808275.1:0-3407 GCF_019175285.1 Sceloporus undulatus | reverse complement strand
TATTATGAATGCATTCACATCATCAACTCCATCTTTATGTGAGTGCTGGCATATGTGAGCAACAGAACTTGCAGAAATGCACACAGATGTGGTTCAAATAATAAAAAAATAGTGTGAACAACAAAACCGGAATGTGTTAGTGAGATTATTCAGGTAGTTGTGCTGTAAACAACATGTGAATAGGGCCTAAGAGGAGGACTGTACAGGATATGTGGCTTAACTGTCTAAATGTTAAGGTTTTCCAGATGCAAATTGTTAATGTCTTATCTCAAATGACAAATCAAACAATTAAGCAATGGGGAGAGTAGTTAGTATAGTTGCCAGGGTGAAAATTGGAGGTGGCTCCTGTACTTTTTAATGGATGTAATATGCCTTCAGTTGTAGTCTGAGAGAAAGGCAGATATAAAGAGGGATGGATGGACGGAGAAGAGAAAAATTCAGTAGGTATTGCTTGTTAGCTGGTTGCTTGAGAAGCAACACCTGCTAAAATTCCCTTTTCTTCATTACTATGAAAAGCGCTGAAGCCCTCTTTATTTTTCACTCTGGCAAGTCTGGAACTTGTTAGCACTTTCTACAGTCTTTGTTAACAGCTGCCAGAGCAGAAAGACAGAAACAAACTCAAGATTTCTCAGTAAGATCAGGTGTATCCACACTGCAGAAATACAGCTGTTTGACACCACTTTAACCGCCATGACACAGTGCTATGGAGTTCTGAACTTGTAGTCATGTAGGATATTTAACCTCCCCTGTCAAAGAGCTCTGGTGTCCCACCAAATGCAAATCCCAGAACTCCATACTATTGAGCCTTGGAAGTTAAAATGCTATCAGTCTATTTTTTTCTGCAGTGTGGCAGCAGCCTGGGCTCAACCAGCTTAAAAAAAAAGGAGGACAGGAATCTTGTGCTTTTAATAGATGTGTAGAAGTGGGGATTCCAGCAGGTGTATGTCATGCAAGCTCCATCCTCCACACAACTATTAAAGGTATAGGAGCCATGTCCTGTTTTTCATTTGGCAACTCTAGTCACAGCTGAATGGGGAATGGCAATTACTCTTTCAGAGAATTAACAAGTCAAATGAAATACAAGAGAGGAGAAAGAGAGGCAGATGATTTTGAATTTTTTGGTTTCCATTCATGCCATTTATAAATTGAACTACAATGCAAGATGCACCTCCGAGGGTGATAAAAAAAAAGGTGACTGAAATATATGGTTAGCTGTTTTCATTGTGTGCAACAATAATCGACAGAGCAGACTGGAACCTTGCTGGTTAGGTAACTCAGGCATGGTACATACCACCAACAAGTGGCGTACCGGTGCCAATTTTAGAGTTAAGGACCCCATGGCAACTGCACAATCCCTAAGCTTAATATGCCACGGCAGTGTTACAATGGTGGTGCCCCGTGTAATCGGGCACCGCCATCGTGATGTAAGTGACGTGCGGCGTTCACACATCACTGTGTGTTGCTTACATAATGAGTGCGCCATTGGCACACTTATTACGTCTGCCCTGCTGTAGAAAAAGAACCCACTTTTCCCAGGATCTTTTTCATCCAAAAGGAAGCCACATGGTTTGGCAGCTTCCCTCTGGAAGAAAGTAGGCTGCTGGCAGGCTGCCCTTTTCAGGCGGTATGTCCTATGCCTCAGTCTGGAAACCCATACAAAGTCACTAACCTAAAAGCAGTGGTGTAACCTGGGGTGAAAGCCAAGGGTCCACAGCCTGGAGAGGGCAGCAATGGCAGCCAAGAGAGCAGCAGGTGAGAGTGACAGAAATAAGCAAGCCTGGTGTCTCTACCTGGGCTGATGCACATATGTTGTGGTAGCCAACTGAGGGTAGGATGGCCATGTGTCTTCTTTTATAAAAGAGAGTTCCCTATTTGAATACCCAGAAAAGGACCAAGACCTCTTTTTTGAAGGCCTGGTCTCTCTGAAAGGCAATGCTGTCCAACTGTGAGTTAAATCAAAAAAAATAACTATGGGAACAGAGAGCAGGACCTTGACCTTGTTCATCCACAGTATGCACCCAGACAGCAGACTAAGGTCACAGTGTTCTTTGTCAATATTTTAAATCTTTTGACATTATAAAAATCCCTTCTAAGGTTGTGTCTGGATACATACCTTAGCGTATGCTGTTTTGTCTAAATTGGAGTCCTCTCTTGTCTTTTTCTTCCTCTTCTTTTTCTTCTTTTTAGCAGGCAATGTTGCATTTTACTTTTTACTTGTTCCCTTTAGGGAGGGCAATGTGTAACTGGCCATTTCAATAAGGACTGCTGTTGAACATGTCAGCTCCCCCCCCCCCAATATTTGAAGGCATGTTATAGCGAACAGATAACCAAAACTTAGAGATAATTAGAGATACTTGTATTATTATTTCTTATTATGATTGCAGCTTCTCCTAAATTGTATGTTCTTCCTTATAATTAACTTTCACTATCTTGACCACACTCTGATGATATTTGGTCCCAGGTCCCATTTTCCATCTGCAAAATGTTGGAGGGCATGGGAGTGGTGGTGGTGGGAAGAAGAGTAGTATTGATTGTATACTTCATAACTGAAATAAATATGCATCTAACCAACACCCAACCTTAGGAAAGACCATCAAAACAGTAAAGGGTGCAAAATGGTCTACCTGTACCTCTGCTTGGTAGCAAGTTCCTAAATAAAATACATGGGAGTTTTTTTAATGGAGAAGACTCCTCTCACGAAGCAAGAGGCCTCTTGAAACCTGTTTTGAGCATCCAGTTAAGAGAATGCAAAGGCCTTCCTGAAATAACCTGGGCCGCAGATGGCATGGCTGTTGGCACATTAAGTTTGGTTCTGGCTGTGTTTATTGCTCAGTAACTAAAGCTTGTGGAAGCATTCTGGGCTGGCGTGCGGAGAGCTTGTTACTTAAATCTGGAGGAAGGAAGGGAACAGCTGTTGTGATTCTTGCATCAGACTACCAGATACCCTCCTGCTTTTGTTCGTTGCTACTGCTTCCCTGTAGTTCCTTATCAACCTGTAGATTTTTAGGCCTGTTACAGACAGCCAAAATAAAGCTGCTTCGAGTCACAGTGGAGATATGGTGTTTCAATGATGCATGCGTCCTAAGAGTCCAGTCCTTAGGGCTGGAGCATGGCTTTGGTGTGAGTTCTGGACTCTTAGGACGCATGCATCATTGAAACACCATATCTCCACTGTGACTCGAAGCAGCTTTATTTTGGCTGTCTGTAACAGGCCTTGGTATCCACTGGGGATTGGATACTCAGATCCCATTATATACAATGGGGCAGTAAAATGGTGTCTCTTATATAAAATGGCAAAATCAAGGTTTGCTTTTTGGAATATATATATAGTGACTATTTCAAGCCATGGATGGTTGAATTTGTGGATTCAAAGGGTCAACTGTACTGTTAATTTTATTTATCTATTT
>NW_024808274.1:0-3407 GCF_019175285.1 Sceloporus undulatus | reverse complement strand
GGAGACAAAAGAAGGGAAGTGTTATGTCAGTCTCAAAAAAGGAAAAGCCGAAACCTTGCCCCAGGAAGGGATTTCAAGTATACAGAGAACTGAGAATCTGGAAAAGAAATGGAAGAAAATACTTGAGTTGCTTAGGACCACTTCCTAAGGATATTTTCCTAAATACTATCAAGGTTTCCAATTGTATTAGATGGTTAATGCTGCACTTCAAGAGACATCTTAATTCAACCCCCTAAATAAATAATGTGAACACATACAATCGTGCAATTGTGTGTTACCAGAAAACCTCAGCCAGACCTTGTGAAAGTTAATTTGGGGACAACAACTTCTAGAATTTCCCAGCCAGCCACTTGCCATATTGGCTGAAGGTTTCTGGGAGTTGTAGTCTGCAAAGTTAACTTTCTCAAGTTCTGGCCACCATTGTGTCAGCTCAGCACCAGGACCCTTGCATGGCCCACTAACAACAACATAGCAATTGTTCAGTAATGGCATTAACTAGAGCACCAGGTGCACAAGAATCTGCCCACCATGATTCCTTTGCCCCCCAACACACCAATGTCAGGGATGAGTCTAGTAGCATTAAAATTATGGTGCAGGCCTGGTCTCAGTGGACCAGCATCAGGCAGACTACCTAATGATGCCATCCTGGCACTGCCATTGAACAAGCACTCTTCCTGGGCTCACCACTACCATCATAGCATGCCAGCCCTTCCTCTGTCACATGCACACTGGGGTGGGACCACCATCCTTAAAAATGTGCTGTTGTAAATTCTATAGGCAGTGATGTCAATGGCCAAGGAGGGAAAACCTGGAGGCACCTAGCCCAGAGTAGACACTGGCTAGGGTTTTGTATACCTACTGATGGGAGCCATCTTTGGCTTCCTTTTTGCCATCAAAAATATAACAGGATTATGCTCCAGAGTGAGGTGTTTATTCTTCATAAGAAAAAGTGATCTGGAAAGAATGGAAAGAAAGATAGGTAAAGAATAGTTAAATAATATTCAAAATATCTAAAACTATCATGTTTCTTCAGTGTTAGGAAATTCTCACAAGAAGACTCCGGGACTGTCAACAATCTTCACAGTTTGGGACTTGTTCTGTGCAGAATTTGCACATGATTTCCCCATTCAGAAAACAGCATTTTTTTAAAATCTTTTTAATAAATAAAAAAAAAAAGAAAGAAAACAGCATTTTCAATGCTGAAACAATCAAAAACCCAAACTGCAAATACTCTGCAATTTTGAAGACTTTCTCACAGAGGGAGAAAATGGCTGAAGTTACTCCTTCCTTCCTTCAAGAACAAATTAGTGAAGAATTACAGCCCTACACTCAACAAGTGACTTGAAGGCACACAGAAAGAGTGGGAGGAGCAGCCAACAGCAACATCAAGGAACGGTTGCAGCCCAACTTCTGTACAAATAAAGGGAACTATCCATGTAAGCCATGCCTCCATTGTACTTGGCTACTGGGGCTGAAAATGTAAAGTCACAAACCTTCATCCAAGAAGGACTTTTGGAAATCACTACAGAGCCCATCTCCCTTGTACTGGAAATGCTTAAAATCTGGCAGTCTGCTTAATTTATTATGATAAATATTCTTGCAGGCTTTGAGAAGCAGAAAACTCATTTTGAAGGTATTACGCCTAAAGAATGTCTAACCAAAATCTTTTTTTTTAATTCATAAAAAGAAACCAGATAAAATAAAATGGAAGAAGAAAAAACTTTTCTGTGCTTGATAGAGAAAGGACAAAGAAGTAGATAAGTTTAATATTTCTTTTCTATTCTCTGCTTTTGGGGACTTCGGGATATGATTAAGATAACATAAAGGACTAATGTTTCTTTGTCATTTTGTAATTGACAAATGGGTAACTGCTTTTATACAGGCTATATCATTTCAGGGGGGAAAATGAGTTGTTAATAGTCTGCCTGTCCAGATGAGCACTACACCCAAAAATATTCTTATGCAGATTATCTTTTGAATTTAAGATGGAAAATCATTGAGCAAGGTAGCATACAATTGAAGCAAGTTGTAGTATACTGAACTGCAAACTTTGCAGATTCAACCATGGAAACCTACTGGGTGACTTTGGGCAAACTGTACAAATTTGCATATAAAATCTTGAGAGAGGGTCACTTTAAGATCACCACAGAAATGACTTGAAGCACACAACATCATCATAATCAACAACAACAACATGATGGCAAATCCTCGGTATAACTTTGAGACTGCTTTAACTGTCCTGACTCAGTGGTAAGGAATCCTGGGAAATGTAGTGTATTATGATACCAGAGCTCTCTGACACAGAAGGCTAAATGTCTCACAAAACTACAGTTCCCAGAATTCCCAAGCATTGAGCTAGGGAAGTTAAGGCTGTCCCAAAATAGATTATTTCTGCAGTGAGTTTTGGACCATAGTCTCTGACTCCCTCTGTTTCTTGCCTGCTTCAGATTCCTCCACTGTATCCAACATGTGAAAGAAACAGGGTCTTCGTTTGAAATACCTGCACCAAATCAAGAAATAAACAGACATGCAAAAGGAAAGAGAAGCTTACTTGTTTTTAGATGCTCCTGCAGAGAATAAACACAAACAATCAGCAGAACCCCATATTAGGTTGGCTTAAGGTCAGAAACAACTTGACAGAACACAGCAACTATTTGTTATAGCGTTTAAAAAGTGTTTTCTTGTTTTTAGTAGTTGGAATCATTAAAAATCATAGAATCATTGAGTTGGAAGAGACCTCAAGGGCCATCCAGTCCAACCCCATTCTGCCATGCAGGAAATCTCAATCAAAGTGTCCCTGACAGATGGCCATCCAGCCTCTGTTTAAAGACCTCCAAAGAAGGAGACTCCACTACACTCTGAGGGAGTTTGTTCCACTGTCGAACAGCCCTTAATATCAGGAAGTTTCTCCTAATGTTGAGGTGGAATCTCTTTTCCTTCATTTTGCATCCATTGTTTGGCATTCTAGTATCTGGAGCAGCAGCAAACAAGCTGGCTCCCTCCTCAATATGACATCCCTTTAAGTATTTAAACAGGGTTATCATATCACCTCTTAACGTTCTCTTCTCCAGGCTCAACATACCCAGCTCCCTAAGGCATTCCCCATAGGGCATGGTTTCCAGACCCTTCACCATTTTAGTTGCCCTCCTTTGGACACACTCCAGTTTCTCAATGCCCTTTTTAAATTGTGGTGGCCAGAACTGGACACAATATGGGGCCTGACCACAGCAGAATAGAGTGGCACTATTACTTCCCTTGATCTAGACACTAAACTTCTATTGATGCAGCCTAAAATTACACTGGCCTTGTTAGCTGCCACATCACACTGTTGACTCATGTTCAATTTGTGGTTTACTTGGACTCCTAGATCCCTTTCACAAGTACTTTCATTCAGCCAGGTGTCCCCC
>NW_024808273.1:1639-3407 GCF_019175285.1 Sceloporus undulatus | reverse complement strand
TGAGCATGCGCAGGGATCACCAGGGCCTTGCTGCTGCTATTTATTCTGCTGGCAGCCTTTGAGGGAAGAGAAATAGTGCGAGGGGTGCAGCAGCTTCCCTTTCCTTTCTTCTTTCCTTCCTTTCTTCTTCTGAGGAGACATGGAGGATGCTGGAATGCAGCCCAAGGAAAGGAGATGGACTCAGGAGGGAAAGACAGGGAAGGAAGGGACTGCTTTGTTTATATACCTGTATCTGTCCATGTGGGTGTGTGTATATGTGTGTGTGTGTGTTTGCTTCTTATGGCTGGGAGGACTGAAGAGAGAAGAAAGAGTCAGTTTTGTGCAAATTCAGAATTTCCGTACAACAAAGAGTCCAGTGTGTTGAAACAGCAAAGAACTTTATTCAGAACACATAGAAATTAAGTGAGAACTGCCCACCCCAAGTCAAAGAATACATTAAAACCTCAAAACCTAAAACTCTACCCTCTTCAAAACCTAGCCCCCATCTCCAATCCCCACAGTCTATGCCCCACAGATAACAAGGCCCCCTTTGGCATTCCCAGAAACCAGCCACTTTCTGTTAATACCAGCCCCAGACTTTATTCAGTCAACATCCCACACAATGCAAAAACTATCATTCCCATAACTATTCTTGACAGCTGAAACAAATCCCAGGCCCCCTATCTAGCTAACTTATACCACAACTTATAATCCCCAACAAAATTTATATCCCAAAGCAATGATCTATACTAACAGCAATTGAAACTAAACTTAACGAAATATAACCTTAAAACATAACAGACACATGCACTAGCAAACCACAGAAATATGGACAAACGTTACAAACAAAATCATAAGGGATTTTTTCACCCCTGGATTTTCTGTATTCCTTCTTGATAAAAATAATGTTAGTTCACTGCTGGGATTTGTGTGGCTTTTCCACTGTGTGTTCTCTCTGATGTCTCACTAGATTTGACCTCAAAGAAAAACATTTCCCACAATGCTGGCATTTGAATGGCTTCTCTCCTGTGTGGACTCTCTTGTGTATCACTAGGTGTGACTGCCGAGAAAAACATTTCCCACAATGCTGGCATTTGTATGGCTTCTCTCCTGTGTGGACTCTCTGATGTAACACTAGGTTTATCCTCTGAGAAAAACATTTCCCACAGTGCTGGCATTTGTATGGCTTCTCTCCTGTGTGGACCCTCCGATGCATAACTAGGACTGACTTGTAAGTAAATTTTTTCCCACAATGCTGGCATTTATGTGACGTTTTTCTTGTGTGGACTCTCTTGTGGCTGACATGTTCTTCTGTAAACAAGGACAATGACAGACAAAACTGAATCTCAGTGTTAAGAGAGGAAGATGTTACCCCAAGATTTAGCCACACATTCACCCCTCCCTATTTGAGATTAAGTTAATAAAGTTGGTGTGAGTGACCCCGTTCTGGATGCCCCCAGATCCATATAATGATTGTATCCTTACTCATAAGCGCTAGCAAAGAAGAGATTGTAGGCAAACTGCCATAAGGAAATCAGTGGAAGCAGATAGTCAGACATTTGTTTTCTATTGCAACTGAAGCTAAAGAACCTGCAAGGATTTGGAGGAAATCAACTGCGTCTGTGAGTTATTTTTAAGAGGGGAAAGTGGTTAATGCATTGCCAATACCTTTATCTGGAGATTTGCTTCTTTACTCTGTTATGTTATTGTTGAGCTCTGAGAGTGTCGCCTTCAGACAATGCTATATTGGTTTGTGAATGAGACCAGAATTCAAAGCCATGAAGGACCT
>NW_024808273.1:0-1539 GCF_019175285.1 Sceloporus undulatus | reverse complement strand
TGGCATTTATGTGACGTTTTTCTTGTGTGGACTCTCTTGTGGCTGACATGTTCTTCTGTAAACAAGGACAATGACAGACAAAACTGAATCTCAGTGTTAAGAGAGGAAGATGTTACCCCAAGATTTAGCCACACATTCACCCCTCCCTATTTGAGATTAAGTTAATAAAGTTGGTGTGAGTGACTCCGTTCTGGATGCCCCCAGATCCATATAATGATTGTATCCTTACTCATAAGTGCTAGCAAAGAAGAGATTGTAGGCAAACTGCCATAAGGAAATCAGTGGAAGCAGATAGTCAGACATTTGTTTTCTATTGCAACTGAAGCTAAAGAACCTGCAAGGATTTGGAGGAAATCAACTGCGTCTGTGAGTTATTTTTAAGAGGGGAAAGTGGTTAGTGCATTGCCAATACCTTTATGTGGAGATTTGCTTCTTTACTCTGTTATGTTATTGTTGAGCTCTGAGAGTGTCGCCTTCAGACAATGCTATATATTGGTTTGTGAATGAGACCAGAATTCAAAGCCATGAAGGACCTGAGAGCTGGTGTGATGATCCTTTTTGGCTGAAGTATTTCCAAAAAGCAAGCACTGTATTTATTTCAGTTTCAGACAATTCTTTCCCCACTAAGGAAACATTCTAAAGCAATTTAAACATTTTCGAATGCTCGGTTTCTGCCCCCAAGCAACAAATTCACTATAAATATCAGCCCCAACTGGTTGTTCTTCAGCGTCATTCCAGTTGCAGACAGACACTCCGAGAATCATAAAGTTGGAAGCACCGCAAGAGCCATCCAGTCCAATCCCCTGCCATGCAGGAAATCTCAATCAAAGCATACCTGACAGATGTCCATCCAGCCTCTGTTTAAAGACCTCTAAGGAAAGAGACTCCACTACACTCCGAAGGAGTTTGTTCCACTTTCAAACAGCCCTTACTGTCAGTTAGTTCTTCCTAGCAACCAAACCTCGCGGCTCCCACGTGGATCAAAAAAGAAGTCCCAAAATGTTGCTTCTTCCCGTGGCGCGGTTATGACGCAGCGAGGCGCCAACGGCACACTCGCGACGTCATAAGCACCGCACGACATGCGGACGCTATGCATCTGACACGTAATAATGGCGGTGCCTGTGTGTATAGGGTGCCGCCATTATTACGCCCCCGTCACGTGCTAGGGGTGAGGCCGGTGTGGACGCGAGGTCCCCGCCCAACCCCTAGCACATGATCAGGGCGCCTCAAGAGCCCGTCTGTAACTGGCCTAAGTTTCAGAATTAAAAAGTCCTTTTCTTGCATCAAAAGGTTTATTGAGAAACTCCAGCAGAAGCATCCATTAACGCATCTAAGCAGTCTCTGAAGAGTCAAAAACTGTCTCCTCTGTCGTTCACTATCTCCACACTCCTCCGCTTTCCTCCTCTTTAAGCTCTTAACCAGCCCGGCTGCCATTGTACCTCTTGCCTTCTTCTTCCACCATTCACATGCACTTCTCCCCCCTGGGGAATGTCTGCCATCCAAAGCTCACAAACCAGTCAGTTTATAGCCTCCACAACT
>NW_024808272.1:0-3407 GCF_019175285.1 Sceloporus undulatus | reverse complement strand
AGGAGAAAGAAAATTATGACAGTGTTAGAGTCACAGTCCTGCATTTTGTCAAGATGTTTTTATTGTTTGCAGTTAAAACTTTGAAAGCTTGCAACCTATATTTTGTGCATTGTTATTGTACTTCACTTCATGTAGTAATGGAAAACTCTGACATCCCCAGGTTCCTCTGAGAGTTGTGGCCGAGAGATACTAAGATGAACCTAGTCATAATAGTTGCAAGGATCTTCTATTTTTCACATATGATCAACATGTCTGGTGTGCGCACACACATATTCTACTTTTGAAATTATTGCCCTGAAAATGAAATTTATCCTAAAATCTTTCAAAGATTTTGTTAATACACCTCTCTTGTTTTTAATCCCATCTCATTGATTAAATGAGAACTTGATAAGTCAATACTAAGGTAAATGTGATTGATTCAGTGGGTCTACTTTAGTGGAATTAACATAAGATTTAACTCTCTGGTATTTTGAAAAAAACCGCGTTTTGCGTAGGATTGTGTGTGTGTATGTTATACAGTATTATACAATATCCATTCTCTTTGCTATGCTTTACATATACCATCAAACTAAGCAGAAATACTGAAATGTTTCTGTATTGCATGTGTATAGATATGGATATAAAATATGAATATACCTGTACAAATGTAGATATAATTCTTGATTAATGAAACTTTACTTTCAGATTTGCCAAACACAGGTGTAAATAAACTCAGAACATCTGAGAGTGTTCACATTACTTCTTATCATGTTGGAACTGAGCCAGAACAAGAAAATCTCTACTCACCAGAGCAAACATCACTCCATGAAAGTGAGGGTCTGTTGTGTAAATTTTAAATAAACTGAGGTTTATCAATTCAGTTTTTTTATTTACTTACTTTATTGCATTACTGTATAATAACTTCAGTCTCATGCTATACATTTACAGGATCAGTGGGTAACTCTAGAAGTTCAACGCAGATGAATTCATATTCTGACAGTGGGTATCAGGAAGTCAGCAGTTTCCATAACAATCAGAATCTGGGAAAGGGAGAGAACAGACTGCAGCATTCCTTCATTGGATCAAACAATAACCATTTGGTGAGAAGTTCAAGGGCTGAAGGACAAGCTTTGGTTCAGGTATGCATCACTGAATTATAATGCGTTTTAGTCTGACTTTCCATTAACTAATAAATGGCAGTAAAAAGGTTTTATTGCCACAAGCTAAAATCTGTTTGTTTTAAAACAATATCTTTAGGCTTGCAGTGTTTGGTCAGATAATTGAGGATAGATTAACAAGAACATCTGAGCTAAATAAAGGTTGACCACAGTCAATTTTGGGAGGAATTAATTACTTTTGTGTTTATCAAGAAATAACATACTCAGTGACCTCAAACAGATGGGCCAAAAGAAGATTTCAGGTCACTTTGGGGGTGTGACATTTAGATGACGCACACCTCGGAAGTGGCCAGCAACCGCGCGGTGGCCATTCTAAGCAGGAGGAAGCCAGACTAAAAAGAACCAAAAATAAACCTCTCTAGCCAGGAAAGTGGACACCTTCAACTATGTATAAACACCCTGACATAAGACCAGTCCCAAAGGAGCGCTCCATCCTAACCCAGCATATAAATGCACCTGTGCAGGTGTGCATTTAAAAACGATGGAGCCAGCGGTCGGTAGCAATACAAAAAAAAAAAAGAAAGAAAGAAAAGTGAGGCCTCCAGTGACTATAAGTACAGTGTGCCCTTGCTTCACGTGGGGATCCGTTCTGGACTCCCCCACATGAAGCTAATTCCACGTATGTTCAAGCCCCATTTAAATAAATTGGGCTCATGCAGGCGGCGGCGCACACGCCACGGGCACACGCCCCGTTACTCCCTATGGGACGCACCACCCCTTCTTCCCAGCACATCTTTCAGCATATGCTGAAAGCCTCATAAAGCATGCCCACGTATGACACGGGCGCACTGTACAACATACATAAACCACACAGTCCAAGAAAGGGATGGTGTGAAGGGGGCATGTAGGGGAGCAAGATTGTGCATTGCCAGTGTTTTACTGGGCAGACCACTCCTCTGATGCCGTATACCAGTGGAGGCTCACAGGCACAATCAAAGAGGGATGACCATTTCGCAGTATGTTTATGCAACAGTGTGCAGGGATGGTGGGGGAGGATTTTTTTAAAAAAATTAACCAGCAGCGCAGCTCAACGCCGTGGTGTGCACATATGGGCCACCTTGAGAGCAGGTGGGGTGCTGTCAGTGGCATCTCAGCCCGCTCTCAGAAAGAGCAGCTTTGGGCAACTCTTTCCTGCCCATCTGCTTGAGTGTATATACATTTGCTGGGATTAGGGGCACAGGACCCACGTGAATGTGGAAAAACTGCAAATAATAAAGACACTATGTTTTTATCTGAGACAACACCTCTCTAGGAGTCTCTAGGTCTTCCAGTGCAACTCTGTGGTCAACATCTGCCAGACATTGATCATAGAAGTCCCTCCCTCCTTGCCAACTGTCATCTTCTGGCCTGGAGGGAGTGAAGGGACAGGCCCAACGTAATTGGGCCCGGCCTTGATTAAGAAGAAGAGCCCTCCCTCCAATCCATCTGCCTTGGTCCCAGCCTCGGAGGGAGAGAAGAAGTGCTGGACCTGATCTCCTTTCCCACCACCATTCCCTTCTCCTTTTGTGTCATGTCTTTTTAGATTGTAAGCCTGAGGGCAGGGAACCATCTAATTAAAATAATAATTGTAAGCCGTTCTGAGAGTGCATTTACGGTATAAATACTGTAAATAATAATAATAACAATAATAATAGAATTATGCTGGAGGAGCTACAAATGCCTACTGGAGTGTTCTGTCTAGGAATCTGTAGGTCTTTCAGTGCCACTTTTGGTTAATGTTGACCATAGAGTTACACTGGAGGACCTAGATCAGTGATGGCAAACCTTTTTGGGTCGCCGTGCTGGGGGCGGAGTTTCCACCCCGGGGAAGGGGCCGCGTGCCAGAGGTAGGGCTTCCACCCTTCTGGGGCGGGGCTTTCCCCCACGCCCTTTCCTGGCCTCCAGCTGTCTTTCAGAGACAGCTAGAAGTCGGGGGATTGGGGGAGGGTGACAGGTGTGTGCCTGCCCCTCCTCTGCTTCCCTTGGCCTCCAGCTGTCTCTCAGAGACATCTGTAGACCAGGAAGGGCCCGTGGGGGGGAGGAAAAGGAGGCCCGCAGCCCTTACTCCTTTCCTCGAGGCTTCACCAGACCTGAGGTGTCCTCCGAAGGACACCCCAGGTCTTGTGATGCCCCGAGGGGAGGAGGAGGAGGCGTCCACCCACCCTCTCCTCCTCAGCCTCCCTTTCCTCGGAGCGAACGGGCTCCAAGGGACCCATTCGCTCCAAGGAAAGAGAGGCCGAAGAGAAGGGGACTGGTCACGCATCCCAGGCC
>NW_024808271.1:611-3407 GCF_019175285.1 Sceloporus undulatus | reverse complement strand
ATAATAATAATAATAATAATAATAATAATAATAATAATTGTGTAATGCTACCTGATGATGGTTTGTTCTGTACTTGACAATCACCCCTGGATATGCAATAAAGTTGTGGCCTATGTTTAACCCAAATGGATGATGTCTAGCTCATCCAGTCCTTCTGCAAAATATATGGCCTTCTTGGATGAATGTATTGCCTACTGATTAAAATTTTGGCTGCTCCTTGAAAAGGATTTCTCAGCCTATTTTAGCATGTTATATATACAAAAGCAAAAAGCAGAGGACCAGATGGTTTTTGCTTCTGGCCATGGAACCAAAGTGAATGTGTCCATCCTTCCATGATGGGAAGTACGCAGTAGTGAAAAAGATTTCTCCAATGAAACCTCAAGGTGATTCCAAACTGATCAGAGCAATCATGTGATAAACTGAGCAAGTCTTTTATACTTGGCAGACTCCATTAACTTTAATAGGATTTACTGGCATATGCCACGTGGCTAACAATTGAAATCCTCTGCTGCAATCCCCAAATCACTTTCTTCAGGGAAGTCCCATTAATAATAATTAGCATTTCAGAGTGGGTGGTGTGAAAATGGTAACCCTGCCATCATATGTCACTAAAGAGAAATAAAGACTGATAATATTTAACTGTAGAAAATAAATGGAGGCATTCCTTAATCCTGCCATATTTATCCGTATTACCATAATACCCTTTCCCCAGCAATTTTCTCCTGCCTGATTTGTTGAAATGTGCAACAGACTTAAGTTTATCACATATACTGTTAGAGCAAAGGAAAGAAAGTCCCTTTCACTTGGTTTTCTCTCTCTGGTGCCACATCTCTGTTAGAACACTTGTCCTCAGAGCTCAGCTTGTAGTTGGTATAATGACATGGGAGTTACAGAAAAGATAATGATAATAGGATTTAGTGTAGCAGTGAGAAAATATAACAGAACCAGGAAGAACATCTTGTGTCAGTAACTGTTAAATGAATGCTTAACCAGAAGATGTAATTACTTAGCATTACAATGTGTCACCCCAAAGGGCAACAGGCAGTTTCTAGGGAATGGAGAGAAAGAGCAATGAATCCCTGACCTTGAAAGGTTTGCCTTTTAACAGTGCCATCCTGCAAATTTTTATGTTTCATCTGAAAGTGAAACACTCAGTATAATCCTACTCTGCTTGGTCTTAGGGCTTCTTTGGGTGTTATATAGAAAAACAACATGTGGGACTGGGCTAATCAGCAAATATCACCCCTCCTTACTCAGATCCAACTATGTTGTTTTGTCACAGGAGCCAGAAAATTAATCAAGACCTTCTTCATTTCTATCAATAAAAATATAATAAAATTATTTGTACTCTACCTTTTCCCTGAAATTGGAACTCAAAATGACTTACAGTTTAAAACAAGTACAATATAGCTAAAACATATGAAAGGTCAGCAATAAAAGAGAATTAAACTATTTACAATATCAAAATAATCTATAACATGCTCTTAAAAAGGATGAAAAACAATTAAAATGGAATGTGCAAGGAACATGCAGTTTAGGCAGAGAGGGAATGACATCCTAGGCAACCCAGATGTGACTGTGACTTCAAGGAGATTTGAACCTGGATTTCTCTCACATAAACCACCAATTTTCAGACCACATCATGCTGTATGATGTATTGAGGGAGAGTTCTAGGGTAATAATAGATTGATGAGTACAAGAAGAATAATTTTTAAAGGGAACAATACTCTGATACACAGACCTAGTAGGAAGGAATAATGGTGGGCACAATTCACCAAAAATGGTTCTCAGTATGAAATGTTAATAACTGAGGTTTACAGGGGTATGACTTACAATTCAGAGAAACAATAAAGGAGTCACAAGAGCAAAAATATAATGATATGAAGGTGGTGACTCAAAGGAAGCGCTATTGGGTTAAGCAAGTTCCTCTACTGCCTTCAAGTAGCACTTCAATTTTAGTGATAACAGTGACATATTTTTGAAAGAAGTATGTGTGGTTAAATTATGTATAATTATAAATCAAGGCAATTCATTTTATTAGACATCTGAGATAGAAAATATTTTTTTCACAGATAACAAGTTACTTGTAATTAATTATCTTTCCAGTAACTATTGGTGTTACATTAACATTGTAACTCAGAGAGGGAATAACATGATTTCTTTTGGGGTGCAAGTGTAAGGATTTGGTGTGGACTTGCTAAATGAAGACGGAATGTAACATTGTTAAAATGCTGGTTTATGTTGTGTTGTCCCATGCTGTGTTGTGATTTTGATGTAACTGGTGCCTATGGAGATCTTGACAGTCAAACATTAATACTAAATTAATACAGAAACAAATAACAAGTAGATAAGCCAGGCAAGGAGAATCTAGAAACAGAGTCAGATAACAGAACCAAGGTATCAAACAGAGTCATACCAGTGAGTCAGGCAGAGCAAGTGAGGGAGAGCAGAAACTGAACTGGAGTAGTAATGAGCCTAACCATATGAGTTATGAAGAGCAAGCTGCCAGGGGAAGTTCCAGAATTGAAACCACACAGTCAAAGTTCAGGCCTGGCAGATCAAGTCAAAAAAGAAATAACAAACAAACGAACAAAAGATGAGCTTCTTTAACAGATAATAACTTTCAAAAACAGTGTTTAAGAAACAGTTCCTTCTTTTTATTTATTTTGTTAAGTCTATCTCATTGGCAAAATCAGGAATTTCTTTATTCAATGGGAACCATTCTCCCTTTTCTATTCCAAAAACAGCATTAAGAATAGAGGTACTGAATAAAATGTTAAATAATAATAATAATAA
>NW_024808271.1:0-511 GCF_019175285.1 Sceloporus undulatus | reverse complement strand
CAACAGTGTACAAATTTTACAACAGTATTCATATATAAAAGCGCAAAAATGCAATAAAACAAGTTAAAAACAGGATAAAAAATTACAAAATTAAAAGCACAACAGTGGCTAGCATAAAGTGCAGGTGCAACAATACATCGGGGAGAGAGCAGATGTTACATTGTCTGGGGGAAAGCCTGTTGGAAGAGGAAGGTTTTTAGCCTCTTCCTGAATGAGTCAAGGGAGGTGACCGAGCAGAGCTCACCGGGAAGGGAGTTCCAGAGCTGTGGGGCCGAGCTGGAAAATGCCCTTTGTGCAGTCACAGAGTATTTCATAGCTGGAACTCTCAGCAATTGCTTCCCGGCCGACCTGAGAGTGTGGGGTGGATTATATGGGGAGAGGCGGTCCTCCAAGTACCCTGGGCCCAAGCCATTTAGGGCTTTATAGGTAATAACCAACACCTGGAAGCGAATGGGCAGCCAGTATAGCTCTTGTAAAACCGGTGTTATATGGTTGGTCCTGGGGCATCCAG
>NW_024808270.1:0-3407 GCF_019175285.1 Sceloporus undulatus | reverse complement strand
ATTAAGAAACTTCCTTTGTTCTTCAGTAATAGCTTTAACTTCCTTGTCATTTAAATATTCAGTTATTTGATGCGTTTGAATGTTATCTTTTTTAAATAAATTCGCAAAGTATCTAGTAAATATGTTTTGAATATCTTTTTGAGCAGTATAATATTTCCCATTCTCCTTAATTGACGTAATTGTCTTCTTTTTGGCGTGTTCTTTTAATTTGTATGCCAGCATTTTACCGGGTTTATTTGCTCCCTCAAAATACTTCTGTTTAACAATTTTCATTTTTTTATTTATCTCTTCTACTAAGATTATCGAGATTTGTTTTTGTATATATTTTATTTCATTTTGAATCTTTTTTTTTGTTAGAGTATTTTAATAATAATATTTCTTTTTCTTTTAAGTTTCTCTGAAGTTCATCTAACTTTTTTTGTTTTTCTCTTTTCTTTTCTGCTCCTTTTTGAATAAAACCCCCCCGCATCACCGCCTTAGAAGCATCCCAAACCACTTCCATATTTATATTTGCTTGTTTATTTTCTGCAAAATAATTAGTCAAAGTTTTCCTTGCCTCAGTTAGAATTTTTTCGTTTTTTAATAATAAATCATTTAATCTCCAATTATATTGTTTCTGCCTTGTTAATAATTTCATCATCACTGGATTATGATCAGAAAAAGGTTTGGGAAGCGATTCTACCTCCAATACATTGGGGCATAAATTCGTAGAGATTAAGATCATGTCTAACCTAGCCCATGATTTGTGTACCTCTGAGTAAAAAGTAAAATCTTTTGCTTTGCCGTATTTTTGTCTCCAAACGTCTGACAATTTATAAATATCCATTAATTCGAAAAACGATTTAGGTAATTTCCCCTGATTTTTTTTAATTTTCTTTTCTGAAAGTCTGTCTATTTGCGGGTCTACAACTCCATTCCAATCGCCCAAGCAAATTATATTATCAAAGGGAATATCTTTGATTTTGTTTAGAAGTTTTGTATAAAATACATCTTTTTTTTCTGTTGGGGCATAAACACCCAAAATTAAAGTTTTCTGATTAGAGATTTGAGCTATCACCCCCACAAAATGACCTTTAGTATCATTTAAAACTTCTTCTGCAACAAAATTATTCTTTAAATAAAGTACAACCCCCCCTTTTTTTATCTGCCCCAGAAGCAAAGCATTGACCTAATTTACAGTTTTCAAGATATTTAAGGTCTTCCCGTCGAATATGGGTTTCTTGGATGCAACAGATGTCACAATTTTGTTTTTGTAAATAAAGAAAAACCTTTTTCCTCTTGATATTCCTATTAATACCTTTGACGTTCCAAGTTATGAATTTAAGCCACTTGTTCTTCATCTACGATGAGATCTTCATCAGCCGCATCCGTGAGGAGGCTCTTGTTTATTTCCTCTTCATCAAAGGATTCCTCTTGGTTGTTGATGTTTTCTGCAGAGGATGAATGGTCCAAAATTGGTTTTACCAAATTTTGATGACTTTCTGATTGCTCCAAATTGCCTAACAAATCTATAATGTCCTTATTTTCTTTGTGTTCTTTTACTTGTATTTTGGGTTGTATCTTATCTTCTCCTTGTCTTGTATAGGATAATTTCCCTGATTCCATCTTCCCCTCTGAATTGTCTTTATTTTTCTGCTGCGCCTCTTTCTTTTGATCTCTGAGGAATTGATTCAAAAAGAATTTTGCCTGTTGAACTGTTCTAAGTTGAATTCTCTTTTTCTTATACCAAAACGTAATTCCCTCCGGTAAGAGCCAACGATAAGTGATATTATTCTGTCTCAGCACAGATGTCAAAAATTTGTACTCTTTTCTACGTTTTAGCACTTTTGCCGGGACATCCTTAAAAATTTGAAGTACCTGCCCGTCTATTTCCAGAGGGTTTTCGTTATGTAATTTTAGGATACGATCTCGTAATTCTTTTCTCAATAGATAAATTACGATATCCCGTGGTAATTTCTTTTGTTTTGCAATTTTAGAGTTCAATCTGAACATACGGTCGATCTCCATTAAGCAAAATTGATCCTCTATATGTAAAAATTTAGATAGGTGTGGAATCAATCTCGAAAAGAGATTTTCTCCTTCCTGTTCAGATAGTCCCCGGATTTTAATACATTTTTCTCTTGCTCTCGTTTCCCAGATTAATTGGTCATCTTCATAATAATCTTGTCTTACTTTGATTTCCTCCAATTCCTCTTGCGCTTCCATCTGCTTGTCTTCAAGGCTATCAATTTTAACTTTCAGACCGGAGATCTCAGAAGAGATTCTCCCCATAGTTTGACTAATTTCCCTCAGATCATTTTGCAAGTCTTTTTTAATTTCCAATTTAAAGTTGTTCATGTCTTTGTTCAAATTTTCCATTTGTGCGCTAAGTTGAGTGGACATTCTTTTAATTTCTTCAAAATATATAGTATTTTGATCCATTGCAGATTGATTTTCCAAAGATGGTCTTCTTATTTTGGGGATCTGTGAGCTGCTTTTTTGATTTTGTGTTTTTTTCCTGGTTTCCATATTGCCTTTATAGGCAAATTTTTCTCTATTTTCAGACAGGCTACCAAATGATCAGTTATTCAGTTTGCTTACAGATTTTTTTTCTATTATTTCCCCACAGAGTATTCTTCAATCTTCAACTTATATGCGATTTTGGTGTTCCAAACTACAAGTCCCAGAATTCTCTGCGATTTAGTCTGTCAGCTCCCTCTAGTGGTGCATGCCGGTTTGGTCTCTTTTCTAGAGGAATCTCATTCAATAGAGAGATTTTCTTCGGAGAAAGGCGTTTTCTACCCAGCTGTTTCCACTTTCTACTCCTTCCTTCAGAGAATAAAAAGCATTGTCTATAGGTAAATATATATATTGTAAACCCCTTATTTGGGATATAAGCTGTGAGGGCACCAAATGCTGTTGTTTGTTTATTTATTTTTTCACTCCCCTTTCTTTATATCGCTGTCTGTATGTGCAGCCCTTTTTTACTGCGAGGCTTCCTTTGCAGATGCAAGTAGACAAGTACAGTTATGTGCCCAGAACTAGCTAATTGACAGTCCATGTCATGTTCTACTTAGTTTGACGAGAATTACTCCTCCTTTTCCCTTCTTTTTTCCCTTAAAAATGAATAAAATTGGCGGCGTTCCTTCACGGGCGAACCCGCAGCGTTAGGTGCGGCTGTGGTCGGTTCTCTTCCCTTTACCCCCTCCAGAGTAGTCTTCAAGGTGGGTAAATTATGGGCATAAACCCCCTCTGAAACTCACGTTTTCGTGGGTTTTTGACTGCCCAAGTCTTCTCTAAGGCAGCCCAAGCCGCGCCTTGCAGACCCGGACGCGGAGCTCCCGCGAACGCGTCTTTTCGGTCCGTCAACCAACCCGGAAGTCTGCCCTGGTCACATTTGATGGGTGTACATTCAGTCTTGCAAACAA
>NW_024808269.1:0-3408 GCF_019175285.1 Sceloporus undulatus | reverse complement strand
GTCTCTTCCAACTGTGATTCTATGAAGGCTGTGTTTGCACTGCAGAAATAATGCCATTTGACACTGCTTTAACTGCCAGGTGTTAATGCTACAGAATCCCAGGATTTGTAGTTTGTTGTGGCGCTAGAGCTCTGACAGGGAAGCCTAAATATCTTACCAAAATATAAATCTCAGAATTCCATAGCACTCAACCATGGCAGTTAAAGTGGCGTCAACCTGGATTATTTCTGCAGTGTAGATGCATTATCCCAAGGTTGCAGAACCTACCTATGCTATAGTCAGAACAACTCCTCTGGGGGATCCTCAGACTCGCAAAATCCTGAGTCCAGATATAAGGAAGAAAATTGCTCCTTTAGTAGACGATGGCTTAGAGATCTTGTCTTTCCTGCAGCCAATGTTGTGAGTCAACCGATAATAGCAGACACTGATTTATCAAAAGAGGAGATAAAGACAGATCCTCCAAATGATGTCATGCCAGAAAAAGAAAGCAAATGATCACACATTCCTGACTTGTTTGCAGTAAAAGTTGCCAATCCATAAAGAGTGCTGATGGCCTTCTGAATTCCTCTAAAAGTCAAACAATCTCCCCATCCTTTGCAAGTCTGCCCAGGTTTTGTGGGAGAAGCAAAAATGGAAGCCACTGTATATTAATTTTTGTGGAAGCTACTTTTTGTCTATTCCTAGCAAGGGATAGAAAAATGTTGATTGATGCAATTTGCCTGCAAACTGCTACTGAAAAGAATCTGTCTCAGGAAACAAGCTGTGAGCCAGCATGCTCTTTCCGTTTGATCTCGATTCCTCAAAGCAAATTCTACGCTCCAATTCATGCTATAAAACAAGTTTCTAACAGTGTTTGCAACAATGGTCCATCGTCAATAGAACCAGTACATTATCATCCCTCAAACCATGTGCCAGAATCCTGTAGCTTTGGGGATCACAGCGATTGCAAAATAGAAGAAAAGGGCAAAGAGCAAACCAGCACTGGAACAGAAGAGAATCCTGCCCCAGGGGATCTTGTAACTTTGACTATGATAACATTGATCCTGATTTCAACCCATGTGAAGGTGGTTCCAAACTAAAGAATTCTGATACCCAAGAGGACAGTGTACTGCTCAAAGTACATTTTCTCCAAACAGATCAAAATAATCGCTCTGATGAATCCAAAGCTGTAGAAACAACACCTGACAAACCTAAAGAGTCTGAGCAGCAGATTGTAACTAAAGAGCAGGTCATACCGAAAGTAGAAACAGACTGAACCTACAAGGGAAGCGGTAGTGCATCAGCTGAGGTTTCATGTCGAGGCAGTCCTTCCTTACATGAGGCTGTAGATGACCTAGTGCACAAACCTCCGTGTCATAAACAGTAATAAATAAAAGCAGCTACATGGATATAGAAAATGAAGAATTCAAATCACCCGGGGATGTTCTAGGAATGGATATAGAAGTAGATTATTTGGAACAGTTTGGAACATCCTTCCCTGGAGGTCTTTAAATAGAGGCTGGATGGACTGGATGGCCCTTGGGGTTTCTTCCAACTCTATGATTCTATGATTCTATGATCCTTGTTCAAGGAATCTGTTCTAAGAAAGCAATCTATCTGAAGTTTGACTACTGAGTGAAAGCCGTAAGAGATCAGATCCTGCGCAGAAGTTGAAATCCATAGTCATGGCATCTGATGAAGTAAAAATATTGGAACAGGAAGAAAAGCCATTGAGACTCGATCTTCTTCGAACTTTCCCAGATCCTGCCAAATCTCTGCAAGACATCTCAGTCAGGAAGAATACTTCATTATTCCCTTGTGTCTTGTATTCTGTCTGCTGAGGCCATTATAGAAGTTGAAGGCTTTCATGGCTGGCATCCATAGTTTTCTGTGGATTTTTCAGGCTATGTGGCCATGTTCTAGAAGAGTTTATTCCTGACATTTCACCAGCATTTGTGGCTGGCATCTTCACATCTCTTCAGAACAAGAAATGCCTTGTAAGAATTAAAATGGAAGAGCAGAGATACCAAGCACTGAAGGCTCATGCAAAAGAAAAGCTGTGCCAAGGCAATGAAGAGATTGGCCAAGTAAGAAGTAAGGCTAATAGCCACTTTACGCAAAGAATGGATGAAAATCCAATCATTAGAGAGAAGCATTGAGCAGAAAACAAAGGAAAATGATGAACTGACAAAAATCTGTGATCCTCTAAGATGGAAAAAATGTCCTAAACCTGATCCATCCCATTTCCCCATCCCAGTCCTTACTTCAAACCTTGAGATCATAAACGATGATCTGCCAGTCTCCCTTTGCACTCGTTTTATTGTTTCTCTATGAAAACTTGTATATTCTCTGCTGTTATTTACATAGGTTATGTAGGTGGCTAGAAATAAAGCAATGTAACAACAACCACAGAAGAATGTAAATGCACTTGCAAGCGAATGAAGACCGAGAACCAACAGCATGTAAAGAAAATGTACATGGGACTGAGCAACAAAGAGAATGGGAGAACGAAACAAACAGATTTACTTGTAAAGATTTACTAGGCGTCTGTTAAGGTAGAATCAAAGGAATGTAAGTATTATGTACCAAAGGCCTCTTGCTGCCAGATGCTGAAGGACACTTGAGGATAGAGCCAACTAGTGGAACAGATTTGTGCCGTAACTTAACATTTACCCAATGAATCATCTAACCTTCTGGAACAAATGGTTTTCAGAGGGAGTAAGTCAACAGGAGATTTGAAGGTGGGTGAGTGTGCAGACACACACATATTTATTTCCACAATGCTCAAGGCAGTTATTCTAGACGATCACACATACCGTACTTCCAATTAGTAGTTTTCATTTAGAACATTTACTAGACAGCCTCGGACACAGGTTTGTACTGCAGCGCATAATTAAAGAATAGAAAAGTTCAATAGGACAGACATATGTAAAGGGCTGCATGCCCCCTTTGCACATTTTTCCAATGTGTAGAGGACATTGTCAAGACCTCTCTGTGCATAAAAACTTTCTTTTTCCTTTTAAAATTTTATTAACTGATATTCCTAAAACATACAAAAACTTTCAGCAAGGAACGGTGTGCATAGCCTCAGAAGCAGAGGTACTCGCTGAACCCTTCGCATTAAAGTCTAGATTTTAAGATGTGGGCAGTAGAAAGGAAAAGCACTGTTCAACAAAAACACAGCAGGTTCTTCCCAATTCCCTGCATTTGCTAGAGATTCTCAGTCTCCTTCTCTCAGTTTCATCTGGACAAAACTGCCATCATGGCACTGCACACCCAAAGCAGACCTAATACCATAAAGTGAATTAACTCTGGTAGGATAACAGAGAATTAATTGTGGTTTCATTAGACAGGTATCTGACAGTATTGCATGTTGCCACCGAGTGGTTAATATGCCTAATTCTCATAGATGTGCTAGATTAATGTGTT
>NW_024808268.1:1946-3408 GCF_019175285.1 Sceloporus undulatus | reverse complement strand
GCCTTCGACTTCACGCTTTTTATCCTGTCTCTCCAAGCAAGTAAGAAAGAATAATTTTCTCATTTCCCCTTGATCTGGGAACAGACCTTTAAAAATTTCTCTCTTCATTTCTACACAGGAGATTTGAGTAGATTTGAATGACAAACTGTGAGCGACTGTGGTTTGTAATTTGTGCATTGGGCTGAATGAGATCGCTAGAGGCACTACACCAGGTCCTAGGTTTTAGCTCACAAACCTCAGGACCTGAATTCACAACCCTATAAGAGAGATGGAGGGACACCAGAAAGTAGGCAACCAAAGTCCTATACATATTATGTTAAGGAAAATGCAACATGGGATATACAGTAGTAGAAATAAAACATGTATGTGAAAGTCACAATGACTAAGCAAGAGCAATTAAGAAGCCACACAGGTGAAAAAGCTAATGTAATTTAGAAGTCTCGAAAGTCAAGGACAGAATTATAGAATGTACAATTGGAAACACCTGAGATTCATTAAGAGTACAAGGTAAAATGATGAAATACTTGGGTTGGTCTTAAGTGTGAGTTGAACTATGCGAACCAATCAAAATGAATGTACACACCCACTGGGTGGAAACTGACTAGTTTGTGGTGATTAACAATGGCTATAATAATTGCTATGTTTGCCAATGTATTTTGTGGGTAGTTTGGGTAGTTGTGAGTAGTTTGGAGATTGCAGAGATTGTGAGGGCATAGAGTATTTGTATATAGTAGAATAAAGTAGATCTTTTATATAAGACTACTGAGTTGTCTGGTGTCTTGAGTGAAGATACAAGAGCCAGCAGAATCCTGGAGAAGTTTGGAGACTTCAGAAGAAAAAGAGTGAGAAGGCTTGGAGAGTTTGTCAGGGTCTTCAGCCTATTCTCTGAAACTCTGCTGCTTTGGAGAAAAGCATTAACCACTGATCAAAGCTGATCAGCTCCACCGCATAACAAGGTGGTGAGTTAGAGCCAGAGGTGAAGAGCTACAACTCCCATCATCCCTGACATATTATCCAATTGTAGCAATTTGGTGCCACGTTAACGACTGTGGATCCATCCTACAGAAACCTGGGAATGGGGTGTTTAGAACTGGATGCTTGGTAGAGAGCCCCAGTGCAGTCCTTCATGAGAGCTGCTATATTCTTCTAAGTACTGGAAAGATGAAATCCCAGGATTCTGTTGGACAGAGTCATGGAAGTTTCATGGTGTCAAAGTGCTAGGTTTCAGCAATGGAGATACAACCCAGGTGCCAAAAATGACCCATAGCAATTCTGGACAGACTCATTCAGTCTCTGTGTCTATTGGTGGAGGGCTATTTACACCAAGAAACCCATGGATCCACAAGGGATATCCAGTTTATTTAGTTTATTTATATACATCCATCCTTTCTCCCAATATAGGGACTCAGGGTGGCTAACAATACATTTAATACAGTACAAATTCAAAACAATGCAAAGGGAT
>NW_024808268.1:0-1846 GCF_019175285.1 Sceloporus undulatus | reverse complement strand
TCAAAACAATGCAAAGGGATTAACATTATATTTTTGAAAAAGATTAAACCTTTTATACAGTTGCACCTTGAAATTAGTAAATTGTATCAAAAGCCATATACAAATCTTGACCTCTGAATTGCACAGCAGTTCTAACCTTATCTCTTGTTTTGCTTAGGATCCAACCCTTGAGGCATCAGCATTTCCAGAAAGGAGAGAAAGTGGAAGTGTGAAATACTATTTGTTCGGATGAAGTGTCTATCCAGATTCTGTCCTGTAAAACTATTAGAGCTCCTTTGATGCTGTCTTTGATTCAGAACATATGATTTTAAGGCATCTTGCACTTTTATCTCCATCCAATAAACCTTTGAATTCTTTCAAGCATTCTGTTTTCCTCGCTTCCCATCCCAAGAGTATGAAACATGGCCCTAGTTATGATGAATCAATCTTTTTCTTAATGGAGATACAGAGCGAGGGCCCCAGGATCCCCACTCCTGGCGTAAGACCTGGCCCAGTTCATTGCAGATATTTGAAGTCCTTAATGTTAGAGCCAGACTGGGAGGTTTTGGGAGTCCCTGTCCCCCCAAAAGTAACTTTCCCAAGAGCAGTCTAGGTCTCCCTTCCAAAGACCAGCACTGGATAGAGAAGGAGGCCTTGGGGAAGCAGAGGAGAGCTTGGCTTGACCCCCAAAGGCTCTCCCTTGAAGGTTTCCATCTCTCTAGGAAACCCTGGAGCCTGGGAGGGAGACTGAGGACTAGGGTATGCTGGGAAAAGCTTCAGGGGGAGCTTATGGGAGAAAATGTGGGTCTTTACTTTCTCCTCCAGGTTACTTTCCTGCTCTCTTTGGCAGGCTTGAAGACAACACAAGGTAAGCTCAATGGTAGAAAAGACTGCAAAAGCCATCTTCCCTGTTCATTCCATGCTCACCTCCATGGCACTTTAGGAGCAAGCAAGTCTCCACTGAGGGCAGCACAGCCAAAAAAACAAAATCCAAAATGGGGAGTGGTCTTTGAGTTCCTGATGGTCCTCTGACAGGAAAATGCTGGCCCCTGAAAGCAATCCTGGCCAGCTTTTAGGAAAGGGCCTTCAAGGTTTGGTCCAAGCAACTCTCAGCCCCTGGCAGACTGTCTCCTGAGTCTTGCTGTCCTGGAGGCTCAAAGGAGATTCTGGGCGGCCCTGGCACCTCCTCTTCTTAGGGACCCTGAGCCCCAAGTTCAGCTGACAAATGGTAATTCACCCATGAGGAACCCCCCGTTCCCTGCTCTGACCTGGCACATGCCTTAGGAAACCTCTTCCATGGGAATTTGGGAGCTCCTAATCTTAGTGGAAATGGGAACCTCTGGAATCCTCCTATTCTTCCCATCCAGGAAAGAAAGGATAGTTGTGAATCTCTTCCAAGGAAAAGAGGTGTTGTTGTTGTTGTTGTTGTTGTAATAACAGGGCTCCAGTCAATGGAGGTCTTCCTCCAGCAGTAAAGGGAGGTTTATGCAAACGCAGAATGACATCACTGCTACGGAAGGCTCTCTTGACCAATCAGAGATCAAGATAAAAGTTCTTCTGGAAGCTTCCATGAGAAGGAGATATAAGGCCTGAGAGACCAAGAGACAGTTGGGGGAATTGTGTCGGTTGGAGATCGAGAGAGAGAGTGAAAGAGCGGATCTTGGAAGTTAGTCTCAGAACTGGACGCTTGGGTTTATTTATTTGTTTTAATCCCTTGTATGAAATATCTTGCATGACTTATAATTTAGTTATATTTATTATTTATAATACATATCTCCGTGGAGTATCTACTACTCGACGCTCCTTTCACAAGTGTTTTTTCTCGGTTGATGCTTGGGAAGATCAGTAAAGAAGTAGAAATAAGGTT
>NW_024808267.1:0-3409 GCF_019175285.1 Sceloporus undulatus | reverse complement strand
TTCCTGTCAGTTTGGATCATGAGAAACAATAGTTCAGAAGTAGAGCCTATGGTATGAATGCTGAATTGCCAAGGTTCTCTGGTGTCCCCAAATTAGAGAGAATCTGTAGCAGATGATGTGAGAGACCTCTGCCTAAGACTTTGGAAAGCTACTGCTAGGTGGAGAAATGCTTTATTGGGAAGCTTTCTGTGTTTTTTTCTAGTATGATCAATGGGATTGTGCTACAGCCCAAGTTAATGAAAGAAACAAAACAGATGCAATGAAACCTTTTGCTCTAATTTTACTCCAATGGAAAACATATGTCACCTCGCTAAACCTACCATGACAGACATTTGTGGATGCAACAAGGCTAACTCATAATAACAGTCTCCTTTTGTGCACAGATTTCATACGGCAGGATTATTTTATCAAACCATTCCAGTTGAACCCTGTCATTCTTTTAAGAAAAATGAAAAGAGAGAATCTCTTATACATCACAACTTCAACTAGCTACCCATTGAAAATATGTTAACAGCAATAGAAAGAAATGCAGAGAAATTGGCATGTGCTGTGATCATTCTAAAAAGTCTTTATAATTCTACTCTATACTGGTTGGCAAGGCAAGAATTAAAAACAACTGAGGGGAGTTGGCAGTTTAGGGCAGCAGTTATAACAGTTAAGTATTTTATTTTTTTTGTCCTGTCTTGAGTAGCTGGCAAAACAAGTATAGTGGATTGCTTCTTCAGCCTACCTGAGAAAGAAGAAATGTTCAACACATGCCTCTTGCAACATGGACCTTCCCTGTAGAAACAGCTATCTTTTCTGTACTTTGGAATGTCTACTACTTACTATAGGTATACTACAATAAACGAAATAGATGTGTGCTTGGGCATTACTTCTTTAAGAGCAAATCTGATATCAGAGGTAGAAATTGTTGGAAGATTTTTGCATTCTTTCCCCCCTCCTTAGACAGCTAAGGATTTCCTGCATGCAAACTCTTCTCTCTCTCTCTCTCTTATTGAAGCTAACCATGTGATTAAGGTCACACACACACACCCCTTGTGACTAACAGACATTCTCTCTCAAAGATTTTCAACTGATTTGTTGCTTTTCCATCTTCATCCTCTCTCAACTTTCTTTGGAAAGATGGTGATAAATATTTCTTTTTTCCTTATTCTCTAGCTACATTAAGATATTGCCTTTATGTAAATATAGATTAAAGCCATTAGTAAACTTTTGTTTGAACTTCAAGCTTCTTGTGTTGTTTTTAAGTCAGTCTTGGTTCTTAGGGAAGCATAGTTAGACACTCATGCCCTCTGTTCTAGCAGTCAAGGTCTGCTGTCTCAGCCTAGGTTTTTCATTGCCCCGTCCCGGATTTGTCCCTTCTCGCTTGCTGCCCCTCACTCCTGGAATCTCCTTCACCCACGAACACGGCTCATCACTTCTTTAACCAGTTTTAAAACTGAGTTGAAGACCATCCTGTTCAGAGAAGCGTTCCCAGGCATTCTGTGACTATTATTTGTTATTTGACGTTTTTAATTTGTTGCCTGCTTTACTTTATCGAACCCTTTCCTGTACTGTTATGTATTACTTATATGTTTTATGCTATTATTTCTTCGATTGTAAGGCCATGGGCAGGTTTACTTTATCCATTTTATTGTTTGTATGTACAGCGCTATGTAAATCTACAGAGCTATATAAATAAAGCATAATAACAAGAGCACATTTCTGCTACTCACCTAATATAAAGCTAGACCCTAACATGTTTGGCGTTGACATTTTTGATATTTAAATATTTTTGTTTCCTTTACAAAGACTGAAGCCTTTGGAAACTTAAATTACCCTACGGAAATAACATAGAAATAATAGAGAGATTCCTCTGCCAAAAAGGGGTAAAAACAGCAGTTCAACATGTTTGAGCAAAGATTTTATTCCAAATTACCAAAACGCAAGTGAAACAATTGGGTGAAATAAGCCTTACAAAAATATTTTTTTTAAACTTTCTATAGACCACTCCAAGGTTTCTTCCAAATTCCATCAAGGGATGACTTTGTGTTTAACAATTCTTATTATTTCCATTTTGGTGGCCTAACTTAAAGTTCTAGGCTTTTAAAAAACATGCTGAAGGTAGCTGTTCAGGCTTATCTGATCTCCCTTTTTCTTTTTGCTCTTCACACATGTTCTCTAAGGGATTGTGGAGGTGCTGCTTATCTGGAACTTTGGACAAAAGCACACTATGGGCCTGTACAGACAGGCCAAAATAAAGCTGCTTCGGGTCTCTTTGGAGGTATGTTGTTTAAATTATGCATGCGTCCTAAAAGGCCAGAAGCTGTGCCAAAGCTGTGCTCCAGTCCTTAGGATTCACATTCTCTCAGCCTAAGAAGAAGGCAGGGAAAACCTCTTCTGAATAAATCTTGCCAAAAAAAACCCTGTATGACACAGTCAGCATAAAATTAGGTTGACTTCAAGCTCATAACAGCAGTAGCAGTAACAGAATTCTTACCTTCATCTCTATAACAGTCTGCAAAGCTTTAGTCTTCGCAGAATCAGGAGCATTTTCAAAGCGACGGTGCATCTCCTGCGCAGAAAGAAATGTAAGAATTCTGAATAGAAAAGCATATGATTTCATGCCAAGGATTCTTGCCAAGATTTTTGTCAAGAAAGGTAGGGAGAACTGAGTCTGTTTTTATGAGAAAGTAACACTGATCTTTCACCTTGAACAACCACAGACTGATTGCAATGAACATCAGCACCTTGTTTTATACAGAAGTGAAATATCTTATATATTTTTTTCTTTCAAAGCAGCATACACTCAACTGCAAGCAGGTAAGCAATTTAAAAATTTTATTATTTTCTATGATTCCTTATATGGCTTTTTCAAACTTTTATCTTCCTGTGGAATGATAAAAATACTTGTAAAAAAGAGGATTAATATATAACTGCAACAATCTGGTATGTACTTAACAAGCTGATAAAGCATCTGTGACAGTAATACTCCTACATACTCAGAGTGGCAACCACCTAGCAACTAATGACAGTTCCTTCTGCAAAAATGACAAGGGATTATATATTGTTCATCAAAATAGCCAACATGCAATAGGCATAACAGGAACTGCTTATTTTTTTTCAGTTCTAAAGGACATCTATCCTAATACCTTAAAATTAGAAGGTTGTATTGTGCCAGAGAACAAAATCTTTATATACTTTATATCTATTTGTATTTTTTTTACAATCCTGCAATGTAATATCCATAGACAAGAAGAAACTATTAAAATAATTAGTGCAAAGAAATAGAAGATGACAAAAAGGAAGAACAAGAGAACTCTTTTAAAAGATCTGAGAAAACAAAGCAAAATTCAAACCCAGAGCATGTATGCACACATGTATTTAGTATATGTACAGTATACCCTAGCTTTCAACCAAAAAGGCT
>NW_024808266.1:0-3409 GCF_019175285.1 Sceloporus undulatus | reverse complement strand
CATTGTTATTGTTACCCCGATCTTCATTATAAATTCCATTTCTATTTTCCAGTCCTGCAGAAATGGCATACTAATGCACACTTCTTGTTGGGGGCTGGGAATCTGAATGCATCCTATTGGGACCTAATTACCACAACTTAATTACATTCTTTTAAACAAATACTTTTTGATATGTCTTCTCTACTGATGTTTTTTGTTGAAAGTGGTAATGCTTTTTTTAAAAAAGAAAACTTTCCGTAGTAGGTATTACTTTAGCTATCAGTTACCATGGGAGCATTTTATTAAGATACATATTAAGGACACCGTTTGTAAACAGGATCTCTCCAAAAAGTGCTGAAAGCTCCAAAAAGAGATACGCATATGCACATTTCTGCCAAAAACTAGAAGCCAAAAGTCCCCTTCTCAAGTACTGACTGGCAGAGCAAGTCCCTTCAGAATCTAAACTGAAAACTGAAACCGGTAATAGCTTTCTACCACTTGTGCCAATGGTAATGCTAGGATTTATCAGCGACCACAATCAAGACCAGGAGACAAAATTAATTTGAAGGTTTTGAATTACCTCACTAGTCATCTAATTATTTCTTCTGAGAGGCATGGGCAAAACAGGGATAAACCCACAAAAGTCTCATACTGCCTTGTGGTGTTTGGTCAACTTTTTGTTACAAGACAGGGATTAATAATGCTTTGATAAGCACAAGCTGCCTCAAAGTCTGCATTCCAGGTAGCAGTTTGGTTAACACTCAAGATATAGCTTGTAAAGAAGCACAGAGGCACAAGAGGTTGTTCATATTGGTTTCCTGTGACACCAAAAATGTTCTGCCACATTCTAGTCTAAATCTTATAGTTAGACCTGACTACAGTAGACTGACTGAATCAATGGTATTGGCCTACATGTTGATTCAACGACGGATTCAATGGGTCTACTCCAGTTGGAACTAACCAAGATGATTCCAGCCACAGTCCTAAATCCCACACCGTTAGTGGATGCTTCCGATGACAGTTTTCATTGCCAGACCTCCAAAGAGAGTCCAAAAATACAGCCTACTATGCACAACATATATGCACAAACATCCAGCAGAATTTTCATTTCTGTCAAGTCTTTTGCAAAATCTGCAGGTCTTAATTGTTAAATCCAGGACAAGCCACCCCAAAATATCTCACAAGAATATATTGTCGAGAGAAAATCCACCTCAATCCCAGCTATTGTGAAGTTGGCAACCAAATTCAGAAGGAAGAGGGAAGCTAGAAGAACGTGGCAGACAACTGTCTTTACCTCTGCTAATCAAAGACACACACATTTCTTTGTCCCAGAAATTTCTGGTTCCACTGCAACACTGGCTATGTGGAATTTCCATGTTCAGAGGAAGCAGTTTTCATAATAACTTTTGCTGTCAAACAAGAATGAAAGAAATTATATTACTATTACTTCCAGGTCCTGCTGGTGGGTTTTTCCAAAGGTGAGCATCTAAGGATGCTAGTTGAGACAAACCTTTGGTCTAATCCAGCAGACCTCTTTTTTTACTTATGATAGGGGAAGAGGGTGTCTGAAACTACAAGTTGAAAACCATGCAAAACAGATGGAGTATACATAATTTATTCACTGGATTATAGCCTAGAGATGTAGGACACAGTGCATGAGTCTAATAGCGCAACCAGGACTCGCTGTGATAATCAATGTATTTGGTATTATGAAGCAAAAGGAGACTCTGAAGAGCTTCAGAAAGAATACTTCCAACCCACATTCTCAATAATAAAAAAAGACAGATGAAGTTCTATGAATGAAAAATAATGACAGCAGGACAAGAAAAAACATCTAGTTTTATATACATGCCAGTAGCACAGCATCTTGACTAAATCTCCAGAGAACCAAAGGGGAACACTCAATACTCGTATATGGTAGTGGTGACAGGCAAATTTAACATTGGGAATTATTACAAACAAGACTGAAAAGAGAGTAGAGGGGTAAAGGATACTGCTGTATGAGTATGCAATGTATATGCTAGTCTGGGGAGGGAAAGAGGAAAGAAGGGATGATACAGAGGAGATCTGTTGATGCTCTGTCTGGGGGAAGGAAGCAGGGAACACAGTTAAGTGTTGGAAGTTTGGAAAGAGGAAATAATAATATGTAAATATTACCTTTTCTAATAGTTTAACATTCCTTTTTAATGTTGGTGAAATGTGAAATACTAAATTTTGGGCTTCGTTTTCTTACAGATATCACCAGAGAGAACAATTTATTTGTGTTTGCCAAGAACGTGATCATACATGTGTGTGTTTTTAAAAAAGCAGATAGACAGGTTTAACAAAAGCCTCTAGTGATTTCCAGAGACATCTCATTTTTAAAAAATCTGCTGCTTAATGTATTTGTTTTAAAACAACTTTTCTAACAATGCATGAAGGTAAACATTATAATCCAAAATCATCGTTAGAATAGAAATACTTGGGTAGCGAAAAAGTTATCTAATTCAAGCAAAGACTAATGAAAATAAGAGGAAGAAAAATTATGAGGTAAAGTAGACTATAAAAGAGGACAACACGTCATTAAAAAAATAGGTTTCTCAGACAGTAGAATCCAAACATTAATGGCTTTTTTTTTTAACAGAATTAGCTATCTGAAGGCATAGATTCCTTGAGCATCTATGGCATTCTCCCATGAATACTCACCTCTAAATTTGAAAAAGGAGATTTGTATTGTTATAGAATCAAACAATAATTAACTGACACTCTAGAAATCTACTCAAAGTATTAATGCCCCAATGTTGGGGGCAATTAGCTTACACTTTTTAAGCCGCTTAGTACACTGGTAAGCAGTATAGAAATGTACTTGCTATTGCTACTGCTATTGCTACAGTATTTTCCACCAGGATACATTTTTGCAAATTTGTCATATACTGACATATAAGAAGTCTCTTTCATGCTCAAGTGATGCATATGAATTTTCATCTCTGCTTCACCATTCCCCTAGGTTATAAGGGGTTATTTTCATTTTCAAAACAAAAGATGTTGCAGAAGAATGGAAACCTACTTCTTCATCGTCTCATCCACAATCCCTACTCATTGCACTCTTTAAGTAACAGCTACCATGCCAGAATAAAAATATTTTGCATTTTCGCAAGTCTGAGTATCTGGTGTACATCAAGTGGTAAAATCACCAATTAAATCAATTTGAAATGTAGCATTACAAAATGTGAAGAAGTCAAAGGAGGATGAAAATGCCTATAAGGTACTGTATAGTCTATCTTACTTCCGAAGAGATCGGTGCAATGTACATTTCCCCCTTTACCCATTTTATCCCCAAAACAACCTCTGAAGTAGGTTAGCCTGAGCGATAAAGACTTCAAAATGGCTTTCAGGCTGAGCTTCTATCTAAACCTGGTTCTCCTTGGCCTTGATCCCATGCCAATATTTT
>NW_024808265.1:0-3409 GCF_019175285.1 Sceloporus undulatus | reverse complement strand
GGAAACATTACAGAAAACCTGTTCAAAATTCTTTAAAACGTCCTTCCATTAGGAAGCTAGGCAAAGTCACACTCTCTCAGCCATAAGTCAGAAAGGCACAAAACCAGAACGGCCAAAGAGGGAGGGGCAGGAAATAAATTGGGTGGGGGCTTACATAGTAGAAGACCTGTGTTTCTTTTTGCTTTTCACAGAAGACTCTCCTTGCTTGTTTCGTGGAGTTTGCTCCCTGTTGCTGCGATTCTTACGTTTCGTAAGGTACCTCCAGCCGTCAGTGAGCCCTTGTCTCACTTTTTTCGACCACTGCAATGGAAAGAGAGAAATGAGAGAAACCCCCCCCCTCGTCCACCAGAATCGATTGCTTTCAGGGGGACTGTCCCCCAAAAGGCTCAAAGAGAACATACTCCTGTAGGGTTGGTTTTCTTCTTGCCAGTCGACTCAGATGGGCTAACGCCGTCTCCTTTCTCCGGATAGCTGAAAGGTAAGGAAATAGAACATGAAAGGCAAAAGGAGGTAGGAAAGAAAGAAAGAGAGTCAGGTCCCTGGCCATGATGCCAAGCTGTGACCTCCCGTCCTCCTTCTTACCTTGCTTACCTCCCTGGGAAGAAGACTGCCAGACTGGCAAGGAGAGGTCAGAGCTCTGGGCCCAGGCTCAGGCATCTGCAGCCCTGGAGACTCCACGGCAAGCAGGGCCTTCCTTACCTGGTTGCAGAGGCTTCCTCCTCCTTGCTTTCGTGAGAGGGTTCGGGGGGCTTCTTGGTTGGACCAGGATAAGTACACCAGGCAAAGAATTTTTGACCCCATTTCCCCGTCTTCTAGAACAGGGAAAGAAAACCTTGGAAGTCATCAGCCACGAAACCTGGATGCTTTCAGAGGGACTGTCCCCCCAAAAGGCTCAGACATTGGGCCGTTTGCAAGGAAACTTACGCCCTTTGACTGGACTTTCTCCTCACAAATAGACTCAGAAGGGCTCTGACCATTTCCCTGGGCCTTCTTCTTCAACCACTGCCAAGGAGAGGAAAAACAGCCAAGGAACTTGGGATGTCAGCCACACAGCCCCCAAGCCCCCCCCCTCTGCTTGCCCTCTCTCCCCCTCCTCCCCCCCGGGACCCACTCACGCCAGGCATGGTGCCAAGTTAGCCTGGCCGCTGAGTCTGCTCAGCCTCAGAAGACCAGAGCTTCTGCTATGAAATCATATTGGAAATCTGGGAATCTCCAGGGAGATGGAATCCAGAGCAAGGAACATTCTATCTGGTTTATACCAGGCCCTGCTCCTCTGTTTTGGCCCTGTCTTGAAGGGCAGGTGGAGGAAGGGGTTCATGATGCATGGTCCAAAACATATCGCAGAAATAAACCAGTTTGGGACCACTTGAACTATCTCGGCTCAATGCTAGGGAATCCTTTGACTTTTTAGTTTCTTCTTTGAGGTCTCTGCAAATCACAACAATGGGTTATTTATTGTGGCCCCAGAGCAATCGGACATGTCTCGCAAAACTGTAGTTCCTAGAATCCCTTAGCATTGAGCCAAGGCAGTTAAAGCCGTCTCAGATTGGATTATGTCTGCAATGTGTTTTGGACCCTAGGACTCTGGAGAGCAAGGTTGGCATCCTGGCTCAGCCGTGAAAACCCACTGGGTGACTTTAGACAAGTCACACTCTCTCAGCTCAGAACATGGCAGTGGCAAATCTTCTCTCCAGAAACCTGGCAAGAAAACCCTGAGATAGGTTTGCCTTAGGGTCACCATAAGTCAGAAAGGACTTGGAGGCAAACAAAAGCAACAACCAATGACATCTTAAGTATCTGGATTATTTGTAGGGTCTTTGCACTCTCCTTTGTCAGGCTGCAGCTAAGGGATTTGTGACTTTTTCCCAGGGCCTCACAGCAAAATCCATGAAGCAGGTGGGACCTGATCCTTCTGGGTTTTATTCTTCCAGCTGATGGTGCTTTGGATCTCTCTGGGGCATCCCTTTCTTTGGCTGAGGTGGCCTTCAACTGGGAGAGTTGCCCTGGAGGACCTAGAGCAGGGGTAGGCAAGGCAACCTTTATGAGCCGGGGGCCGGGTTGCTGTCCCTCAGACAACTGGGGGGCCAAAGTCGAAAAATAAATAATTAAACATTTTTTTAAAAAAATTAATTATATAAATAAGCCAGTACTCTTTGTACTGTAAATAATGCATCAGCATCGGCAAACCCATCAACCTCACCATTCACCTCCAATTCCAGGCCATTTCTGAACATGTTGAAACACACACACACAGGCAGCAGCCCCAAACACAGATCCCCAAGGGACCTCTGTGCCCACGCCATCCGTTTATCCTGAAGGACACATGGGGCTTGGTGCGTGCCCCATTCCTCCCACCCCAATGGGGGTCATTGCCCCACTGTCCCAACCTGAGAGCCAAAGACTACAAGCAGTGCCCATGTTAATGAATGACCAGAGCCAGGGGGCAAGTGGGATGGCATGTGCCCTCCAAAGCCCTGCTGCTCACAGACAGCCTTCAGCTCAGATCTGCCCCGGACCTTCCTCTCCGACACCATGAAGATCCTGGCTGTGGGGCTTGTTTTGGCCATTGCCATAGGTGAGTTTTTGGGTGTTGGAAAAATCCCCATGCGTCTTTTCTTGGGTACAGGAGTCAGAGGGGTTCAACTCGGGATGCATGAAATGTTTTGGTCAGTGTGCCAACAGGTGCAAATGTAGGTGTTTTCATGCAGCTGGCATTCACAAGCGTAACTACAAAGATGGAGCTCTGAACTTAACGTTTCACATAGAACAGGATCTTGGTTCTGGAAAGTCCACCTTTGAATTTGTGTCACCGGAACTTGGAGAAAAGTTGTGCGTTTTCAGAGCATAAGGTTTGGTGCAGACTGCCAGGGTATGATATATAGTTCTCCTTTTCCACTCCACCTGCCATGGTTGATGTGATGTAAATGATGGATGTAATGCTTCACTGAGTTTCTTTTTGAAAGAAGCAACTAGTATTTTAACAGTATCCTTCTTGCTCTAAGAAAAATCAATGAGGTTTTTTGGGTGCAAAGCAAAACCATGCAAATTTTGTGCAGGATGCATCCCAAAGAGCCTTGTCAGTTCAGGATCGTTCTCCATCAGGGTTTCTCAGAACTGGAAAAGCATGTTTTAGAACCATGTTTGGGAATATTTTTGACTGTACTTTCCATCCCTAAGGCGGGTTAACTTTGTCTTCCAGGACCTGAAGCTTTCGTTGTTAGAGCAAACCAACCCTTTCCAACACTCAAATTGCACGCAATAATCGACGGGATTTCGGGACTCATGATCGATGGCTATGTTAAAGTGACAAAGAAATTTGAATTGGTCACAAAGTCTGATGCCGGCAAGGCTGTGTCGTAAGTGAATCTACTTGATAACTCCACAATATATGTAACTGCTTTATGTTGAA
>NW_024808264.1:0-3409 GCF_019175285.1 Sceloporus undulatus | reverse complement strand
CCTTTAGGGCCATCTTGCTTCTCCTTTCTGCCCCCTTCCACTTTTTTCCCCCCAAGATCACCACCAGTACTTCATGCCCTCCTTGTCATTGTGGTGATAAACCCTCTCTGGGTTTCAGGCTGAACATGAAAGGAGCTATCCAAGGTGTGGAACCTATTTTGCAGATAGGATTCAGCTCTTTTTAAAATTCAGTCTAAAATCCAAAGCAGATTCACTGCAATATTAACAATGAAGCCACCAACCATAATTAAATATCAGATCTTGAATAATTAGTTTCACAAAGAATGAATAGAAAGGCATAGTGAATCTATCCATAACTGAGAAATAGCAGATGGATGCTTTGGATCCCAGTTACGGTTGACTTCATTATATCATTAGAGTCACTGTTCTTAAAAGTAACTTTCCAAGTTCTGCCCCTTAGGATTTTTTTTTTTGGGGGGGGAACTCAGTCATATATTGATTCCTGTTCCTCGTAAGAGTTCTAATTTATTATACCCAATGTCCTCTTTGACATACTGAGCAATGCCGCATCCTCTCTGGCTCCATGCTTCATATAGCAAGAGCTGCAATTCTGACTGCAAAGTTACCTGAAACCAAGTCTAATTCAACTAAGTGGGATTTTTCTCTAGCACAGGACTAGACATGCACAAGATCACATTGTTTATATGTAGCAATAATTCTAGAAAAAGTGAATAGAAATTTACAGTGGTACAGAACTGCTTGGGGATTTTGAGGTAGATACACAAAAAGCTAACTGAGAACCAAAGCCAGCCCAATATACTGTAAGCTGCTGCCTGGGGCAAAGGACAAGATGGCCTCCTCTCCCCATTCTGTGCAGGGAAGTTGACTGGACTGGCCACTGAACCTTGCATTCAGCACTGCCTATGGGATAGGGTCCTCCAGCGCACTTGAGGTATGTGTGTGAGTATGTGCCTTCAAGTCATATGGCAACTTATGGCAACCCCGTGGAGATTTCTTAGGCAAGGAATATTTAGAGGTGGTTTTGGGAGTTACTTTCTCTGTAACATACCCCAAAGCACCTGGTAATCATTGGCAGTCTTCCATCCAAGTACTAACCAGAACTGGCCCTGCTTAGCTTCTGAGATCAGACAGGATCTAGGCGTACAAGCCAGAATATGTAGCACTCATATCACTCTCTTCTCCAACAGAGAGGAATGAAAAGGGGGCCGGGGAAGAAGAACAAGAGGGCTGCATTGTCACTTGGGGCAGTTGCCTCACTCTGCCCAGGACTGGATTTTCTGAGACTGCTAAGTATCTAATTTCTGGTTGCCACAATTCAAGAAAGATTGACAAGCTAGAAGATGTCCAGAGAAGGGTTATCAAGATGATGAAATTTCTGGAAACCAAGCCTTGTGAGGAGCTGGATGTGATATCTTGGAGAAGAGAGGACTGGAAGATGAAATAATTGTTGATGTTGTGTGTCTTCAACTTGGTTGGGGCTTATAGCAACTCTAAGGTGAAGGGGTTTTATTAGCAAGATTTGTTCAGAGGGGGGTTGGCTTTGCCTTCTTCTGAGGCTGAGAGAGCATGACTTGCACAAGGTCACCCAGTGGGTCTCCATGGATGTGTGGGGATTCAAACCCTGTTCTATAAAGTCCAATGTTCAAACCATTACGTCATAGTGCCTGTCATGGTATGATAGCTATTTTTCACTATCTGAAGGGATGCCATGTAGAAGATGGAATGAGCTTGTTTTCCACTGCTCTACAGACTAGAACATGAATCAATATGTTCAAATTGCAAGAAGAGCTATTCCATCTAAACATTAGGAAGAACAAGTTGACTGTAACAGCTGTTTGATATTAGAACTGATTGCTTTGGAAGGTGGTGAACTCTCCTTCCTTGGAGGTCTTTAAACAGAGGCTGGATCTTTCAGGAGTGCTATAGTTCTACATACCTGCATGGTAGGGCATTATGGTAGATAGCTCTTGTGATCTCTTCCATTTCTAAAATGCTATGATACTATGGCGCGTTACAGAGCACCCAAGAAGGGCGCTCTGCCTCCACCACCGGTTGCTGCGTCTGCGAACCGCAGCGGCCAAACCGCACGGTTCCCGGGTGCAACAAGAAAGAAGCGCTGAAATGGCGCTTCTTTCTGCGCCCCGGAAGTGGCGCCGCGAGGTGCTAGTCGTGCACTCACGGCATCATTTCCAGATGCTATGCGTCCGCGACATCAAAATGGCGCCCCCCGTGTGGACGGGTGCCGCCATTTTGTACGGACTCAACCCATACTAGGGTTGAGGGGCGTCCGGAAGGTATGCCCCTTCTCAACCCTAATACACCCCTTTCTAACCCTAATATGCCCCTTTGGCACGTGTGTAACGCGCCCAACATTCCTCATGACCAGCTAGCTTTGAATGGGATGGGCTGGTGAGTTCCTTGTCATTGGGCTAGTAACTCTGTTCTGGGTTTCAGTCTGAACTTTCAAATAAGATGTCCAAGGTGATAGCCTCTATCCTTTGTACAGTCCCCAGGATCTGCAGGCATTTTAGCCAGTAGCCATACTGACTGGGGGAGCCTGGGAATAATAGTCCAAAAAGTAACATTCCCAAGTACTGTGAAAATCTGGAGCAGGATCTGCAAGGAGCATCTTTCCATGCATAGTCCTACTTTATGTTGTAGTAACAGCACAAATTTTCTTTAAAAATGTAGTACAAATGCTGCAGAAATTGTCCTGAGTGTTACGATTCACAAAAAAGAGCCTTCAGTAATAAAGTATTTCCCTACCTCTGCCTCCTTATTCATTTATTAAACTTACATTCCATTTTTCTTCCAACCAAGGTTCTTTTTCCCTTTTGTCCTTACAACATCCCTGTGATGTAGTTAGACTGAGTGACAGTCACTGGCTTAAACCTTCCCAGTGAATTTCATGGCATAACAAAGACTGAGTCGGTCCCCAGCCGTCATCCAACTTTTAAATTATCCTGCCAGCCTTATGCCCCAGATGTGTTTGGCATGATTACAACTCCTATCATCCACAGCCAGGAACACCATGACTTGACGTGATAGTTGTTCTTGTCTTGTACATCTGGAGGATATCCAGATGGCTGAAGCTGCATTGCAGCATGCTGGTTCTCTTTCCTCTTTCAATGACTGGCCCCAATCGTATGCTTATGCACCTGGATGTAGTAGGAAGACACACTGAACTCAATGGTATTTACATCAGGGTAGACACTATAGGATTGGGCTCTTGATGGCAGCATCTGTGTAAGGTCTCAGCCATTTTAGGCTGCAAGCGAGAAATCTTCAAGGCCATTTTGAGGATACCAGCTTTCCTAAATAGGTAGCTCCTCCACACTTACAAACAGCTTGTTGATTGCTATGCACAAGGTCTGTTTTCACTGCTCATTCATGCACCAGGAAGCAGGACTAGCAGCAGCAGCTTCCC
>NW_024808263.1:0-3409 GCF_019175285.1 Sceloporus undulatus | reverse complement strand
ACAATACCAGTGCAAGTTACTCCCTCTGATGGAGACATCTAGCATCAATCACATGGCTGGGCACCTCATTGTGACTTCTAAGGGAACAATTCACGCTGGCAGTGGTGATGGTTGAAGGTACAGCTGGACACTGTGTAAATAACCACCTGGCTACCCTTGCGCTCTGCATCATCTGGACTGGGAGACATGTGGGTGGGGAAAAACCTTTGCAAATGGCTTGTGTAGACAAGCCCTATATGGGTCTCTAAATGGGGCTGTGTATCTAGCAGAGAAGGCTCAGTACCAGTCCCAAACCCCAAGCCCTGGGAAATCAGAAAGACTGCAAACAGGGACAGAAGTGACAGAGGTTTGTGGAACAGACACATCTGAGGACATGGCTGAGTAAAACAGAATAAAGGACGCCCTTTTAAATGGTTGCTTCTTCATGATTTTTTTCAAAAAGCAGTTTTCTCTTTGATGGTATCCTTTCTTTCAAGGTGTGCCCAGTTCAAATCTCAGCTAAAGAAAAAGAACCATTAGGATGGTGGCCAGGAGCCTTGAATCGGCTCATCTGCAATTAGCACTTGAACACCAGAATGAATGAATGAATGAATGAGATTTATTTTATATACCGCCATCCCTTCGATCACGGCAGTTTACAAGATGATAATAAAATACAATACAGCATAAAACAAAATTACAAATAGAAATTAAACCACACAACTCCCCCATATTAAACCGTACAATAAAGTGCATATTAAGAATCCATCATTCATGCCTAATAATTAAAACCAGTTAAAATCAGTAAACAATCTAAACAACACGCAATACACAGGAGAGATGACAGTCAGGACATGTGGGAAAAGGCTTGGTGGAATAAGTGAGTCTTGAGATTTTTCTTAAATGACTCCAGGGAGGGGGCCGAGCGGAGCTCATGAGGGAGAGAGTTCAAAGACTGCGGGGCCACCGCAGAGAAAGCCCTTTGCGCAGTCCCTACGTATCTCATCTTTGGAACTCTCAAAAGTTTTTTCCCACCTGACCTGAGAGTGCGGGGCGGATTGTATGGGGAGAGGCGGTCCTCCAAGTACTCTGGGCCCAAGCCATTTAGGGCTTTATAGGTAATAACCAACACCTTGTATTGAGCCTGGAAGCGGATTGGCAGCCAATGCAGATCTTTCAATATGGGTGTTATGTGGCTGGTCCTGGAACTACCAGTGACCAGCCTTGCGGCCATATTTTGAACCAATTGCAGCTTCCGCGTTTGGTACAAGGGTTGCCCCATGTAGAGCACATTACAGAAATCAAGTCGAGAGGTTACCAGTGCGTGTACTACTGTTTCAAGGTCTCCCCGGTCCAGGTAGGGGCGCAGCTGGCGAATCAGCCGAAGCTGATAGCAGGTGCTTCTAACCGTCGCATCCACCTGAGGAGTCAGGTGAAGCGACGAGTCCAGAAGCACCCCCAAACTGCGAACAGTGTCCTTCACGGGGAGCGTGACCCCGTTCAGGACAGGTGAACAAATTTCCTTCCCAGGACCGGGAGAACCTATCACCAGTACTTCCGTTTTCTCTGGATTCAGGCTGAGTCTGTTTTCCTTCATCCAGCCCATTACCGACTCCAGACAGGCATTGAGTGGAGAGATGCCATCCTTAGTCACTGCATCAGTCGGAGACACAGAGAAGACTATTTGGGTGTCATCAGCGTACTGATAACACCGCGCCCCGTGTCTCCGGATGATCTCTCCCAGCGGCTTCATGTAAATGTTGAATAGCATAGGGGACAAGATCGCTCCCTGAGGGACCCCAGATATCAGGGCCCTCCTCTCGGAATGACAGTTCCCCAGCTCCACCATCTGGAATCTACCTGAGAGGTAGGAACGGAACCACTGCAGAGCAGTCCCCCCGATGCCCAACTCCCCCAGGCGATCCAGAAGGATACCATGGTCGATGGTATCGAAGGCCGCAGAGATATCCAAGAGCACTAACAGGGACACGCTACCCCTGTCCATGCCCAGACGGAGATCATCGGCTAAGGCGACCATGGCAGTCTCAACCCCATAGCCCGCCCAGAAACCGGTTTGAAATGGGTCCAGATAATCCATCTCCTCCAAGACCCTCTGTAGCTGGGAGGCAGCCGCTCTCTCGATCACCTTCCCTAAAAATGGCAGCAGTGACACAGGCCGATAATTATTTCGAATTAGGGGGTCAAGGCAGGGCTTCTTTAATAAAGGTTTTACAATGGCCATTTTGAGATTAGATGAAAAACGGCCCTCCCCGAATGATGAATTGATAATACGACGCAGCATTTCTGTTGTCGCCGTTCCCCCCTGAACTGCCAGCCATGAAGGGCAGGGATCGAGAGAGCAGGTCATCTTCCTAACGTCCACATCCTCGGTACTTACAGACTCAAAATGATCCAGTACAACTGAGTCCATGGAAGCTCTGGACACCTCTACTCTTGATTCTGAACCAATAACAGCGTCAAGATCAGCTCTTAGCCAAGAGATTTTATCCGCGAAGAAGTTGTTAAACTCATCACAGCAGGCTTTAGATGGCTCCAATTGTGGGTTCAGGGGGGGAGCCAACTGAATGAGCTCTCTCACCACCCTCAACAGCTCTGCTGGACGCGACTCCGCGGACGCAATACGTGCAGCATAGAACGAATTCTTAGCTGCACCTATTGCCACTCCGTAGGCCTTCAAATGAGACTCTAGGAGTGTCTTGTCAGCTAAGTCCTGATGTGTCCGCCATTTGCGCTCTAGTCGTTGCACAGCCCGCTTCCTTGCCCTGAGATCTACCATATACCAGGGCTTTTTATTGAAAGCAGGCCGGAAAGGACACTTGGGAGCGATACTGTATATAGCCCTGGAGAGATCGGTATCCCAGATGTTAGTCAGGGCATCAACAGAATCGCCGTCAGTTCCAACCAAATAGCCCTCTAGGACTTCTTGGAACCTTTTGGGTTCCATCAGCCTGCAAGGGTGGACCATTCTAATAAACTCCTATTTGACAGGGACAGTCCTTATTAATCTTAATATTAATAATAATAATAATAATATAGTTTATTTCTGATCCGCTTTTCCAGGATTTGATCAAAGCGGCATACAATAATAATATAAAAACATTCCAGTAAAATAGATTAAAACAGCCTAAGAAAAGCACAATGATCATAACAACAAAGGGACAGATGAGTAGGTGTCCGGGAAAGCAGCCAAAGGGCTGATAAGGCAGCTAGTTCTCAAACAAACAACCCCCTCCCAGCACAGCAGTCAGTGTAAGCTACACAGTCCTAGAGAGTTGCAGTAGCTTTACCAAAAGGGATTACCAAGAGAATTGTCAGACGGTCCGAGGTTCAGGGTAACAGATAGGCAGGTTGAATAAGCAGTCCAAGGTCAAGGTTTCCGGGTATTCAAGACAAGAAGCCAAGGAGCCAG
>NW_024808262.1:0-3410 GCF_019175285.1 Sceloporus undulatus | reverse complement strand
AAGTGTTCAGAAGATGCAGCTAGTGAAAAATGCAGCCACCTAACTGGTGTTAGGTGTGCATTTTAGAGACCAGTCCTGCCAAAACTGCACCAGCTTCCAATTTGCTTCCAAGCTCAATTCAAGGTCCTGGTGCTGACCTACAAAGCCCTAAATGAGGCCAGGATATCTGAAAGACCATCTCCTCCCATGTGAGTCTGCCAGATATGTGAGATCTTCAGAGGAGGTCCTGTTGCATGTCCCAGCACCTTGTGAAGTTAGAAGGCTTTCTTTGCAGCAGCACAGATACTGGCCTCATCTCTTTTAAGGTCAACAAACAGCTGAAATAGTGCTACTTCATATGGAACTCAGTGTTTGAAACTGTTGTTTTAACTGTTTTAAAACTGGATTCTAGAATTGTTTTTAGATGGCTTTTAAGAGTTTAAAGTGTATTTTAATGTGTTTTAAAAATATTTTTATCTTTGTATTAAATGGTTTCTATTTGTTCATTGCCTCAGGAGCCTTTGTGTGCTGGGAGGCAATACAGAAATACTTTAAATCAATCTGTCACTAATTATCGTTTAACACTGGTGAGCAGGAAAATTTTCACACAATGGTGTTGCTGTTCCATTTTTGTTCTGTTGTAATCTCAGGGGTTTGTTTTTGCCACCTAAGACAATGTGTTTGTCAGCCTATAGGATTGTTACAAGGTTTTTGGTTTTGTTTTCATTTTTTAAAAAAATCTCTTTTGCAAATATCCCAATTTAGGGATTAGATAGATATTTTGAGTGGGGGTGTACAATAGTCAGTGTGTTGTAATGGTTTGAGCACTGGACTACGACTCTTGAGATCAGAGTTCACTTCCCCACTTGGCCATGGAAACCCACTGAGTGATACTGAGTGAGTCCCACACTCTCAGCTTAGGAAACAACGTGATAGGTTTGCCTTAAGAGTTGCCATAAGTCAGAAACAACCTGAAGGCACACAGCAACAGAAGCCAAGGTAAGCCAAGGTTTGCTCTGTCCCCCTCCTCCATTCTCACTTTATTTCCAGTAAGGGTCATGTAAGGAAGGACTGAGTACATGAAGGATGAAACCATTTCTAGGGATTGCCAGGATCAGCTTCTTTCCACTTTTAATTTAAAAAATCTGTTTCATCTGCCACTATAATTGTACAGAAGCAGGCAAAACCATTGTCAGGCCCATAATAGTTCCTTAGAAATAAATAAATAAAAAATCTATCCCACTCTGCTGCTATAGTGGTATTGTGGCAAGGGAGCCCACTGGCAATCTTCCCAATTCTTCCCTTCTATTTTTGAATAATCTATTGCACTTTGCTGCTAGAACAGTACAATAACAAGGGGGCCCACTGGAGTTCACTGAAGAAATGTCACACTGATGGTTCCAGTGATTTTTTTTTTAAATGCCGGGTGTGGAAAAGTGATGTCAGTGTCAGAGTAAATTGTATTCTGGGTAGAAAATGTCATAGATGTGGCTATGGCATGAAACTGGAGCAAAGGTGAAAAGGTAACCTGAGTTCAGTTGGGAGACATGATGACTCATCATTGGAAGAGTCCTGATCACAGGAAGCTGATGACAGAAAGGCAGGAGATGAAGTCAGCAAACTTAAATTCTGCAGAATCATGGCTATCAGGTGACAGGAAACTGGGTGACATATCTGTAGTGGGCCGGACTCAAATCCCAGATAGAGCTGTTGTATATAAGTGAGTGAGCTGAACGCTTTGTGTGGTTGCATCATAAATAAGAGACTGGCGTAGCACTTTGTCAGTCTGATGTATATAGCTATACTCAAAAATAAAAGCCGCCTTGTGAAAACTCAACAGTCCAACAGTCTTTGTCTTGTCGACAGCTTATCTGTGGGAGGATTTTCCCTCTACAGCTACACCAAACTTCACAACAGAGACTCTTCTGTGGTATCTTGTTCCTGGCATAGATCTTCTGCATGTTGATCTCCAGTGTGGAAAACCTAAATTTCCCAATTACTATAACCATGGGACCAAAGCACAGATGGCATAACTCCACAACTTTAGTGGAACAAGAGGCTAGTGTAAAAAGGCCCTAACGTTGGTATTTCTATAATAACAGTGGTAGTACACATGTTCTGTATGTAGGACCCAGGGATCCCAAATTCAATCACTGTCACCTTCTGTTTATATGATTAAGTATCTAACAAATTCATTGTTCTCTGCATCCATCTTTTCTTGATTGCATATTTAAAGAGGGATGGGGAAGAAGAAGAGGGGGTGGGGGTTGAATTAAGTAAAAAGCAGGTTGCGAAAGAAGCAGAGAGAGGAAGAAGCCAAGAGAGGATGAAATAAGGGGTGGGTTTGGGGAAATCTTTCCATGTAATTATTTAAGAGCATAGTAACATGTGGCCAAGGTTCATTGTTCACCTAGGAATTCACACAATGAAAAGGATTCATTGCAGCTCACCCTGAATAATATTGTACAACATTGTATATTGTAGCATAGTGTACAATAGAAACTTGTCATGTTTCCAGACCCTTTCCTTCCACACAGGCCCATATGGCACATGCCTTTAGTTGTGGAGAACCTATGGCATACGTGCCCTTGCTGACACACAAAGCTATTTCTGAGGGCACATGGAGAGATGGGAGGCCTCCTCTTTGGGGAGGCAGCTGAAGGTCTGGAAGGGCAAGGGGAAGAGGAGAAACAGTTGCACTTTCTCTTCTTCCCCCTGCCCTCCCAGGCCTTCAGCTGCCTCCAGGGAAGTCCTGCCCTCAGAAATCCCCCCCAGACAGTGGAAGTCATGTTCCCAGAAGGCAGAAGTCCCACCCCTGGAGGTTCTGTCCCCCTGGAAGTGCCCCCCCCCAAAAAAAAACTAAGTAACACATGGTGTGGGAATGCCTTTCAGTTTGGGCACTCAGTCTCTAAAAGGTTTGTCATCACTGCTTTAGAGTCTTCCTCTCTTGCTAAGCAAAAAAGTCAGTACCCTTCCTATTCTATTCAAAGACACATTGTTCTTCTTTTTCCCCTCTTTCCTAAACCAAGCTCTTCTGCCCTGACCTGGGCTATAACAAGTTCTCACTCCCCTCATTCTCCACTGTCTTCCCAAAGAAGCCACATAGAAGTTTATCGCATCAGTGCCTGAAACGTTTCTATTCTGTTCCCAAAACGTTTCCAGAGGTAACGTTATGGGAACAGATATTATCGCATTCCAAAATGTAAAACATTCCGAGAATGTTACAGGAATACAATTTACCGCATTTGTCCTTATAGGAAGCGTGATAAGTATGAGAACGTTTCAATATTTGCACATGCGTATTTGTAACAGTGTATTCTTGTTCATGAGTACCACATACACAGAACAAAAGGCTTTTCCAGGGAGATATTTGTGCAAACACAACCTAATCTTTTTATATACACACATACATATAGACACACACACACACA
>NW_024808261.1:0-3410 GCF_019175285.1 Sceloporus undulatus | reverse complement strand
TATATAGCTGCAATAAAAGATATATGATTATATATATAAAATTTATAAATATATGACATAATTTATACACTAACAGAGATATAAGACAGATAATTACGCATTACTCATGTTTACATTGTTTTATTTCCTTGTTGTAGGTGATGTTGAAGAAGAAGCCCCAGATGCCCCGCCTCTGTCCCCAGAGGCCCCGCCTCAGCACCATGAGGTCCCAGTCCCACCACCAGAGGACCAAGCCGCATCGCCAGAGGCCCAAGCTGCATCACCAGAGGACCAGGCACCGTCTCCACAGGACCAAGCTTCATCCCCAGACGCCCCAGTTCCATCACCATTGGTTGCACATGTCGCCCAGCTGGAGGAGCATGTCGCGGCACTGGGTGCCCGTGTCGCCCAACTGGAGGCAGAAAACAGAGAACTAAGGGAGGAGCAGCAGGAAGGTAACTGTTCCCCATCTTGAAAATTTAGTGGTGGATAGGCTAATAGAAAAAACTTCTAATTTTAACAAATTCCTTTTACCATTTCAGCACAAAGGCGTATGGATGCCATGGCTGGAATCATCACGCTGGCGCATCTGCAAATGGACCAGCAAAGTCTTTGGCTGAACCATTTTATTATGTGGCACAACCCACCGTGCGCCCCACCAACACTTGATTTCCCCCCCAAACTCCCCACCACATTGAGGTGGTGAGAGTGTTTAGACTAAACTCCGCAAGCTGTGAATGAACAGCAAGCGTGATTTTTTATTTCTCACTGTGCGAGTGCATGTATGGTTGTGTGTGTGTGTCTATGTGTGCGTGTCTTCTCTGGTGTGTGTGTCTGTAAGCTGTGCAGGAACAGCCTTCAGGGTTTTTTTTACACTATATTAGGCTTTTATTCCAACCCCCAACCCCCCAGTGGCTGTGCTGGAACAGTCAGCAGGTGTAATTTATTTACTCTCCCCTTATTTATCTATTTTTTAAAGCTTTGTGTGTATGTGTTTATCGGTGTGTGTGAGTCTGTGCACATGAGTGTCGTCCCCCCCCCCCGTCACCTGTGATGTAACAGGTGCCGGTTGTAATTTATTTTATCTTTAATACTATGTTATTTATTAATAAACTAAATTATTTATTCATACCTTGTTTTGTGGAGTCTTTTGTACATTGTAGTATAACTGGGTATATGGTAGTAGTGGCATATGTATTTGTGTGTGCACGTGCCATGCATACATACACACACACACACACGGGTATTGTAAAATATCCAATAGTGCATGTGTATATACAGTATGTGTATATGCACAAAAGACAGACACATACATATGCCATTAGACATTCATGTCAGTGTATATATTTGTGTGTGCACATGCCATGCATACACACACACACACACACACACACACACACACACACACACGTGGGTATTATAAACTATCCAGTAGTGCATGTGTATATATGTGTATATGCACAAAGGGCATGCAGATACATATGCCATTAGACATGCATGTCAGCGTATGTATTTGTGTGTACGTACGTATATACATGTACACATGGGTGTGTGTGTATATACACACATACACATTTATGTACACATGCACATTTATATACATACACATATAAAGGAAAAAAACAGATGTGTGTGTAGATGCTCATGCATGCATGTTTGCTCCATGCATATGTAAACACACATGTACACGTGTGTGTGTGTATATATATATATATACAGACACACACACACACACATATATATATATATATATATATATACACACATACACATTTATATACATAACACATATAAAGGAAAAACACAGATGTGTGTGTAGATGCGCATGCATGCTTGCTCCACGCATATGTAAACACACATGTACACGTGTGTGTGTGTGTGTGTGTGAGTATATAAATGTGTGTGTGTGTGTGTATATGTATATATACACATACACATTTATACACACACACATATCTACATCTATATCCACATTCACGTGGAACAGTATAGTCACATTCACACAAAAACTCACACACATATGTATATAAATTCACATTCACTTAAATGCACTAAAAAAACACATATATATTTGTATATCCACATTCACGCAAATATATTCAAATAATCACATCATATAAATTTATCATTTCTATCAACATCCAACATAGTGCCCGGGAAACGGCCTTCTCGGAGAGTTTTCCTCTCCTTCTCCCTCAGCACCGTCCCAATTCCCGGGTTGGCGCGGAACCGAAGGAGAAGGAGGCCCATGAGGCTTCCTTCTCCTTTGGCTCCGTGCCGTCCAGGACGATACTGAGGGAGAAGGGAGCCTTGCCGCAGCAAAAAGGGGCCTCGGAAGTGCACTGGATGGCAGGTAATACCCCCAGAGACAATGGAGGGATTGTTCTCCTCCCCACCCCCGGGTTGCCCTGGAAGTGGGTGAAGCACCGGAAGGGAATGGGGGAATACTTCTGCGCTGCATCATGGGAAATTTACAACCTGGGAAGTTTGCGGCGCGGTACCAGAGCAATAGCAAATTTGCATTCCACACCAGAACAAACCGCAATGCAATCGAAGTAAGCTTGAATGCGGATTCTCTGAATGCACTTTGCCCCCGACTTCACCAAAATGAGGGGTCACTTCGGAAACACTGCGGAAGTGTTTCGCAAGCAGCTCCCATGGAAGGGAATGGCGTCTGAAAATATATTCACGTTTCGACGTGAATGCACATCATTGGAAGCGGTAGTGCATCGGAAATGGCCCTGAACTGACCCGGTAAACCACCAAAAGACCCGTGTGATATACGTCAATGTTTGATCCAAGATACAAGAAATCTTTATTTCAATTTCCTTATTGTCTAGGTTGCATTTAGGTAGCTCCTCTGTGGTCATTTTTTTCTATATGTTCAGCAGCAAGCCTGCCTTTCCACTTTCTTCCTTGGTATTTGTTCCAAGTATATGCTGTTTTCTGCTAGTAATATGGTGCCATTCACATATCTTAGATTGTTGATGTTCTTTCCTCCTATCTTTAGTCCTCTTTCTGCTAAGCCTAAACTTTCTCTTCATATGATGTTTTCTGCACTCGGCCTGAAATTCCTACAAGTTTGCTAAATGTTTTGAAACTTTTTAATAATGGGTCAATGTCTTTTCAAGGAATTACTTTGTCAGCATCTTGATCTCCCAGCCCCATAGACCAGCTTCATACATTAGGCCAGTTATCTATAAATCTTTTTTTCTGGCCTTTTCCATTACAAAATAGATCACTGGTCCCTCAAAATCAATTTCCCTTGCAATTTCACACTCAATAAATAAGATGGGGCTTAACTGTTCTTGCCCCATTGTAGAACACTTGAAAGCTTGAAACTTCTGCTACAGTCACTGGAAGCATGTAAAAAATCCATACAGCTATGCATACTTCACTGAAAAGAAATTGCAGTTGATTCATATGAATCT
>NW_024808260.1:0-3410 GCF_019175285.1 Sceloporus undulatus | reverse complement strand
AAATTAAATTCCCAATGAACCCAAAGTTGTATCTTTTGAATATAACTTCGGTACTAAATTCAAAAGAAGAAACCAAAATGTGGAGAATTTTACTTTATTTTGTGACGGCAGCTAGAACAGAAATAGCTAAATGATGGAAATCTGATAAGAGACCAACTTGGGAAAACTGGATGTGAAAGTAAATGAGTCTAGGGAATTGGATAGACTTTCATGTATAGCCCAAAATCATGATAAAGGCAAAAGAAAGGAGGAGTGGAAGAAAGTTTTGATAAAGTGGGGAAAAGAATGGGAATTGAACTTGTCGCTAATGGAGGACTAATCCTCTCTTTTTACTCTTCTCAGTGGATTTGGGAGAATGAAATTAAAGGATCTTTAAGAATATTATGCTATGCATGTTATAAATTGAATATAAGAATATTCTCTTTCTTTTTGCTTTCTTATATAAATCCCAGGTCAACAGAGGATGATGGAATGACTCACTGTGTATATTAAAAACAATAGAGAGAGATCCATGCAATAAAACTGATGTGAATATCTGTATAAATATATATTTCTTCAGTTGTTGTTAACCTTACAAAATAGTAAGAGAAGTAGACAAGTTTTCTATGTAAAATCGAATGAAAACATTTGCAGTTTCTTTCTTTTTTTACTTAAATTGTAAAGGAATAATTCACAGCTAGACTTCATATTTCGGAGGGAGGTTTCAAGGCGAAGGACATTCAAATGGGCTCAGATTCAGAAGATGGAAAAGGAAGACTTAAGAGGGTCCCAAATGATATATATAATAACAAACAAATGATCAACATTTAAATTACCAAACATACATAGGAATGCCATATATACATATAATTCTAAATGCAAAATACATTAGAATAAACTTCCAAACCTAAAGTGACAGCTAGTTCCTTTCTTTAAATAATCCTCTTTTATCTCTGGCTAACTAGTCTTTACATCTTTTCTTGTTCTCAAGTCGATTTAGACTCATGGTGACCCTATGGATGAGAGTCCATAACTCTCTATTTGTCTTCATACTTAACCTATACCAGTTTTATTTTGAACTGGAATTATTCCCTCCCCTTTTCAATGTAAATCCTTTGTACATATTCCCCCAGATATTACCATTTCTTCCCACAATACATAGTAATCTTCATTTGACGTTTATATAATCTTTATTATTTTCTGAGTCATAAAAATAGAATAAAACGACACAAATCCAGTATCCATAACATCACTTTCACAAATCTTTCCGTTTCCTTGGACCCACTTTCTGCTTTCTGTCTTCTTGGCCTTTCAAAGAGCTCACTTTCATAATATTATAACCGAACCCTGCTTTTAAACACAAATTTTATGCACAACTCTAAAACGTATGAACACAATATATCCCAATTGCTTATTGATAACATCCGTTTTCATTTATGTTCTTATCTAATGTCAAAATAACGTATGCATAACTTCGCAGTATTCAATTCCTTCTTTATCATGCTTTAATTTAAGCAGGAGACTCATACTTTCTTCTACTGACCTATAATTAATCAGGAAATAAAAATACACATTTAAACATATTTTTGAAGAACAAAGTTTGTAGATTCAATTCCAGTTAATTCAGACCTCAATGAGCTTCAGATTTAAGTCCCATCCTTTTCCCATTCCTCTTCTCTTTTTCCATATCCTAATTCTAAGCCCTACAAGAGAGTTTGTCCCGTTCCCTGCAATCATTAACTCTCTGCATCCAATTTTCCCGTCTTGGAGTCTCATCTGACTTCCATAACTTTGCTATTTCAATTCTAGCGGCTGTTACAAGATATAATCCTCCAATATTGTCTTTCGTCTTGTGGGCTTAAAATCGAAGTTATATTGAGTAAGTACAACTTAGGGCTCATTGGGAATTTTATTCCCAATATCTGCTGTATTGAGTCATGTCCTTTCTTCCAAAATGTCTGAATTTCCCTGCAATGCCACCATATATGATAGATGTTTCCCTTTTCACAATCACACCCCCAACAATTCCCCTGTCCTAATTTATAAGGTTTGTTTAGCTTCCATGGGGTGTAATATCACCTGTTCATTATTTTCATGTGGTTCTCTTTTAGATCCTGTGCTACTGTAAATGTGTTTGTTCTATTCCAGGCGTTTTGCCATTCTTCCATTTCCATTTTGCATCCCATATCCTGCGCCCATTTCCCCATATACATTACTCTTTTATAGTCTCCTGTTCCATATTCCTGCTCAACAGTAGTTTGTGTCATTTGGATATCTTTTTCTTATCAGTTGCCAGAACAAATCATCCAATTCGTTTAGTCTAGCTTCGATCCCTATTGTTTTGTTGTCTGCCAGAAATCTTTGCTTTAGTTGGTAGGAATTAAACCACTGTATATTATGTCCATCCTTGTCAATATCTTCCCTAGATCTTATCGACCAATTCCCTGATTGATCCTTCTTAAGCCAATGTTTGTCAGTGAGCCAATTACTGATGCTTATCCATCTACCGAAGAGTGCCTTCTGGGCCGATGTCCGAAGTGCTAACTTACAATAAAATGTCTTTTTAGTCTTTTTCCAAGTGAGTAGTAAAGATTTCCTCATTGGATGATTATTGAAATCTTTATTCATCCGCAGCTTCTCATAACATAAGAAGGCCTGCCAACCAAATCTCAACTGCACATCCTCTAGATCAAGCATTTCTTTGTCCTCTAATTTAATCCATTTTTGGATCCAAATTAGATTACATGCCCAGTAATATAATCTGAAGTCTGGGAGGGAATAGCCCCTCTCTCTCTGAAGCATCTTTGAGCTCCTCCCATTTAATCCAAGGTTTGTGTCCTTTCCATATGGATTATTTTAGCTCGGCTTCCCAACCTTTAAATATCTTATCCTTAATCTCTATTGGCAAATTTTGTAGCAGAAACATAATCTTCTGTAGAAGAGCCATTTTGATGATGGCAATTCTGCCTAGTAGTGAAAGATTTAACCAGCTCCTTCTCCTTAAATTTTGTCTTATGTCTTTCCATACCCCTAAATAATTATTGTCTTTAGAAATCCAAATTCCTAAGCACCTCAGTTTCTTTCCTACTTGGAAGCCCGATTTCCTCTTTCATTCCTCTACCTCTTCTCCAGTCATACTTTTAGTTATCAACACTGTCTTCTCTTTATTGATTTTCAGTCCTGTGAGTCTGCTGAACTTGTTTAGCTCCTGTAGCAGCGGTTCTCTGCCCCAATTTGGGTCCTCAAAAACTGTTACCACGTCATCCGCAAACGCTCTTATCTTGGTTTCCTTTCCTGTTAATCCCTTTTATATTTGGATTACCTTTAATAGAGGAAATCAAAATGTCCATCACTTCTAAGAATAAGAGCGTTGATATTGGGCATCCTTGCCTTGTGCTCTTATTGATCATACATTATTGGGATCTTTCTCC
>NW_024808259.1:0-3411 GCF_019175285.1 Sceloporus undulatus | reverse complement strand
CATGGGGAATGTGGCCAGATACTCATATATGCTAGTCTTCTCACCAAGAAACATAGAATCGCTTTGTGGGGTGGTGTCAAGGTCTTATCAGCAGGTGCAGAAAATGTTTGAGCAATGTGTGGGGAGAAAAGAAATACTAACCCCTATAGTGCCTGAAAAAAATTATATCTGTATGTGTAAGGGAAACCTATATGTTTGGATGTCCCTAACAAAATTCGGACCATAGTGTTCATATCCAAATTTAATGAAAGCATCACATATACAATATATAGAAAGCCAGCAGAGTGTAGTGGTTTGATTGCTGAACTTGGACTCCAGGAGACCAGAGTCTACCCAGTCATGGAAACCCACTGGCTGATGTTGGGCAAGTCACATTGTCAGAGTCCCAGAAGAAGACAATGGCAAGCCTACTCCACTTGCTAAGAAAACCTATCATAGGGCTCCTTTATGTCAGAGTCAACTTGAAGGCACATAACAACAACCATACAAAGCATTGTCACTCTCTTGTACTTGAGTTCCATACCCCTGATCTCTAAAGAAGACAATCCTATCTCCCGTATGGGCATCTAATAAATGGTATTCTGCTCACAAGCATCCAACTCACTGCTTGCTTTTTCCAAATATAGGCAATTTTGTTTTGGGAGAGGCACTTTCTGGCTTTAAAAAGCTTCTCAAACAGCAAGAATCATTCAGAAGGCAGTGAGTTCTATTTAATAACCAAGAAAATGAACTGGAGCTAGTCTTATATGCCCAGCATTATTCTATAACAGCTTTAGTTCAAGATCTAATATGATACAACATATTTTCCCATGCTCTTTTCATGCTTGCTCACTTGGCCTAAACTTGTTGCTAGAGGGTTTTGTTGACAACCATGGTACATTTGGACAAGACTACTGCCAACGCTCCTCCAATAAAAACCTAACAAGAAATGGAACAGTGTGAAAAATATTCAAACACAATAGCAGAAAGTTAAGACAGCATAAAGTAGATGAAAGGACAAGACACCATGTAATCCTCCATGTTCGCCTTTAATGAGACCATAAATATGGTCCATTCTGCATTCCATTACATTTACTTGTTTGTCTTCCTGTTTCTTAGGAACCAAACTTTGAGGGAAATGCTGTTAAATAAGGAAAGAAAACCCAACCCCTCAAAACATTCAGTTTAACATGTTATGTTGAAGGCTTTTCATGTTTACTCATTAAATAAAATGGCAGGGAAAGGCAACTGCTAATTACCCCGCCCTTAACAAATGCATTACACAGTTGCTATGGATATACAATTGTAGGATCATAGAATGTTAGAGTGAAAGGAACCAGAAGGGCCTTCATATCCAACCCTCTGCCATGCAGGAAGACACAACTAAAGCACTCTCTAGAGATGCCCATCAAAGAGATGTTTAAAGATCTCCAAAAAAGAAAAAACGGAGAGTCCACCACCCACTAGCATTGTATAGTATCTAGCATAGCATAGTCTCATGTGTTAATATCCTGTGCTATGGTTAGTTCTAGTCTCATTAATACCACTAGTTAAATAGTTGTAGGTGGCAGAGCAGTGGACCCAAGACCCCCATTTGTCTTTTCACTGAAACAGAAACATGCAGTTTATGTAACTTCAGATACTACTTTACATTTTAGTTGAGCTAAGTTAGGGTGCCTTAGTGACAGATAGGATATTGAACTCCCCTAAAATGTTATGGCCTAATTGTCTTGTTATTTAGACTAGAGTATATTTTCCTATGTGTTGAATTACCATTAAACAACTGATTGAATGAGTCTGCTCTAGTTGGGACTAAACAAATAGGATGCCAGCCTCCCCCCCCCCCCCCCCCACTCTCTATATATGTAGATGTAGACCCTCTTCAGAAGCTGAAAGCATGTATTGTGAACAACCTAAATGTCTGGCCACTACCATGACTATATGCTCATCCAGCCTGACTTGAACAACAACAATAACAATTCAGTATGAAGCCAAGAAAGAAAAAGAAAAACAAAACAGTGGAGCAGTTCTCAAGTGACTAAATCTCTTATGAATTAAAACCAGTCTTGAGGCTTAACAACAAAAACAACAACTACTACAGCAAACAACATAGTATCACATTCCCTAATGGACTTTTTTTTTTTTAAAGGAAAGATGTGGTGTTAGGGAGAATCTAACTATAATTAAGGTGATATTAATATTTCAAAATATTACTATCAGAGTTGGCAAATGGATTCCATTGTTCTTCTAGTTTTACAGGCTTTGGCAAGGAAAGACAATAAGAAACATTTTAATTGTTTGCAGAGTGCTAATTTTTTCCCCCTGATGCGCCCCACTGCTTTTGCTATAAAGGAGAAGCAGCCAAGGGAGTTCAGCTGTTTTTACTTTATAATAAAATAAAGAGCTAGGGCAATTGCATTTGTTTTACATTTACTCATCCCTTAAGAGTGAAGCAGCAGCTTTTCACCAAAGTTCTTTCTTTCTTTCTTTCTTTCTTTGCATTTCAAGTTGCTCCTTGCCCCTTACTACCATTCCTTCATGTTTATAAGTTTAGCAGGGGGTCCAGAGATGTAAAATGAAAAGCACATGACTCTGTTTCTTTACTAGTGAAATGGAAGAAATATAATATGGCAAAAGAAGCCTGTTGTTTATAGAGATATTGATTTCAGTGAAGGAAACCCTTACTGATTCATAATTAAACTATCAATTTAAGTTCCGTATTTCATCTGTAGAGATCAGAAAGATAGAAGGGAGATAATTCTGCTACGTTATGCTAATGCTGTTTTCCACAGGCATAGATATTTTAGCATGCAGATGTTAACAAGAGGAAATGCAGATTATGAAGGTTACTGCAGCCCATGTAACTAGGTTAAGGGATAAAACTAGACATCACTTTTTTTACTGTATATAATAATATTGTTCAGCACTACCATTGTATGTTGCCTGGAAGACATTTTATGATGAAATGTGAGGCAGAATTTTTGTAAATATAAACCTTGTACAGCAGTTCTCAAAGCAATGGGAATATTTCTTCCCTGCACAGAAATGCATGCATATATTGGCACACATTTTTCCAAATGCATAGACTTTCTAATGTCGATTCCCAGCTCGGCCATGAAACCTGCTGGGTGACCCTGGGCAAGTCACATGCTCTCAGGGGAAACCAATAGCAAGCCTCTTCTGAAGAAATCTTGGGAAGAATACCCCTTAAAATTGGGAAAAATACTGCCGGAGGAGATCCGCATTATTACCACCTTAGACAACTTCAAGAAAGCACTCAAGATGGATCTCTTCCAGCGAGCCTATCCACCAAATCTGTTATAAAATACTCCACCTCCATTAGTTTTGCATGTTTTTACTGTATATGAAGATTTCATTAATTGAATGATATTGATAAGAATGCTACTGTTTTATTGTATGTATTGGATTATT
>NW_024808258.1:0-3411 GCF_019175285.1 Sceloporus undulatus | reverse complement strand
GACTCCCCCACTGCCAGGTCCCAGGCTGTCACTCTGCCCCCCGGTGGCCTTCCTTTCCCCAGTCTGGGGCTGGAAACCCAAATCCTCCAGTGGTGGCCTGGATGGTGTGAGCTTCAGGAGGTTTCCCAGTCTTGGGCTTGGCCCTAGTTCCTCTGAAGAAGGCATGTGCTCCTCCACCACCGGACTCTCCAGAACATGTTCTTGTTCCTGGGTCTCCATTGGAGTTAAAACTGCAAACGGTGAGATCTGGAGTCAGTCCTGTGCTCAAAAAATAAAACTCATTTGAAACAAAAGAAGCTTTATTGATGAATCCAGGTAGAAACATCTATTAACACCTTTTTGCAAAGTCTGAAGTCCAAAGGAACTTGCTCAACCCCTCCCTAGGCCAGCCCCCAGTTCCCAAGCTAAAGCATCACAAGCAAAGGTTGCATAGATATCAAGGTTGTCTATACTCCCCTTCCCTTCTCCCAGACAGCCTCACCTTGAAGAGCGGTCTTCCCAAGCCAGCTTCACTCCTCCTTGGTAACCAGTCTCCAGCTGCAACCCCATCCCCCTCTCCAAACGCCCTCCTTCATCCAAAAGCTACTCCATCTATCCTTCCATCAGTTTCCATTATAACCCATCACTCTACACTACCTACTATGAATTACAACTATAACTCCTACTTTGATAGCCAAACGCTAATATTTTTACGCTTTATGACAGAACTCTTATACACTAGTTCTGAAATGCAATGGACTTTTCTCAATCCTTCAGGGACACACCACCAGTTTGAAGTGACAATTCTCCCATTTCAATTGTTCAGGTAAGTAACATCAGCCTGAGGTTGCAATGGGCCAGTCTAAATCTTTTAGGTAAAGAGCACCACACTGAAGTGACAATTCTACCATCTCAATTGTTCAGGCAAGGAACCTCAGGCTGAGATCACAATGGGCCAGTCTCAGTGTTTCAGGCAAGCAGCATCAGCCTCAGGTTCCAATGGTCACGTCTCAAACCTTCAGGTAAGCAGCATTAGGCTAAATTCAAAATGGTTCCATCTCATTGCTGCAGACAAGGAGCATCAACCTGAGGTCGCATTGGGCCAGTCTCATTCAGGTAAGGAGCACCAGCCTGAAGTCACAATATGTCATGAATCCCTTTATTCATGCATTTATTCATTTAGGGATTCATGCCATAAAGGTTATAGGTTTAGGTTTAGAGTAGAATTGAGATAGATGGGATTTATGGTGGGTTAAAATAATATGTTTTAATATGGGCTTTAATAGAATATATTAGCAAGAGGTAGGGAGATCATGGTTAAAGAATGTGATTGTTTGCTAGGATTGGAATGTGTGGGAATCACCCTTCTTGCGTTTAAAAGACTGGTCTCTGGAAAAGGAGGGGGAACCTAAAGAGTTTTGGATATTTTTATATTGCATTATGTTGCTATGGGTTTGTGCTTATTATATTTTCATATGGTATCATATTATGTGGAGATTGATAGGTTTTTATATTATAGATAGCTATATATATTTTTAAGCCATAATGTTAATTAAACTGTTGAGTGGCTGAGTTCTGTGGTCCAAGGCCACAAATGCAGTGGTTGAGAAAAGGCACATGAGAGATTCATTGCTTTTAGGAAAGCTGCCAGAATCCCAGATGGGAGGACACTGCGCAGAAAAGGGCGGGAGAACGCTGTGCAGGAAAGGGCTATCCAATTAATTAGGTTTACTGGTAAATGGAGTGGGGTGGATTCATATGGTTATAAAAGGGATAAAGATATCTTCATACTTTGTTTCATTCTTGACAAAAAAAGTCACTTCCATTACTTCTTCTTCAATAAAAACTGTTCCTTTTTCAAAGTACTGCCTTTTGTGTTGCAAGACAGGCTGCAATTAGGACCCTGACAGATATCTCTCTCCCCTTCCATTCACCCTGCTATCCCAAAAGGGCTGGAGAGCATACCAAACCAACCACAGAACCTTTCCCTGCTCTTGTGTTATACCAGGTCAGTCAAAAATAAAACACACATAGTCCATGATCTCCTTCTGGACCAAGAGGCTGACCTGGCTTGTTTCACGGAGACCTGGCTGGGTGATGATAGCTCAGCCACCTGGGATCAGGCCTTACCAGCCGGGTTCTCCCTCAGTGAGCAGGTAAAGGGAGTGCCTTTGGTCCATGAAGACAATCTTGCCTTGAGCAGGATACCTATCCCTATGATGGACCACACTGAATGTATTTACTAAGCTCAAAGACTAGGAAAGTCTGTGGATTCTGTTGGTTTACTTCCGCCCTGTTCCTTAACAGACTCCCTAGCCAAGCTGACACAACTGGTCTCTGAACTGCTGCTGGAGTCGCCTATGCTTTTGGTCCTGGCCGACCGCAACATGCCCCTTGACAACCCTCCTCAGCATGCGCATGGCCTAGCTGCTGCTGCTTTTGCTGCTTATTTGGCTAAGGCCTTTGCAGGAAAGGAAGGTATGTGCCGGGGGTTCAGTGACCTCCCCTTCCTTCCCTCCTGTCAGAACGCAGGACCAGAATCCAGGAAAATCAACCAGTCAGCTTCATGAAGAATAAACAGAACTTTATTAATAGCTCCTGAATCTGCAATTCCACATCATTCAGCGTCTTAGCTGAGACTGACCCCTCCCTGCAGGAGCAATAGCTAAAACCGTCAATCAGTTCTACTCCACCCCCAGCCAAAAGCATGCAAAAGAACATCTCCACCTCTTTCTCACTGTTACTACTTCGTCCATCTCTCTCCCCCCTCAGCTCCCAACTCCCTCCGCTCTATGCTGCATTCCAAATCTCTGAGAGAGAGATCTCCAAGGCCACTAAGATAAGACGCACCTGGCACTGCTCAGCTCCTACATGCTCTAACTAAACTAGCCCCAGCAAAAGCATCCCAACCCCCACTATCCCCACCAACAGAATATAAAGCATATATATGGTAGAATACAACTAGGATTCTAACACCTCCTTTCTTCCTTTGAGGAGAATGCAATGGAGCCCAAGGTGCAGAACTGGACTCAGGAGGGAAAGGCAGAAAGGAAGGCTCTACTTTGGAAATTAAGCTCTGTGTATCCTGTATGTTTGTGTGTGTGTGTGTGTTTGCCTCTGCTGTTCTTATGGCTGGGAATGGAGCTGAGGACTGAGGAGAGAAGAAAAGGTCAGTTTTGCGCAAATTCGGAATTTCTGTGCATCAAAGAGTCCAGTGTGTTGAAATAGCAAAGAACTTTATTGAGAATGCAGAATCAGAAATTCAGTGTTTCAGACAGAAGTGCCCACTCCAAGCGAAATAATACATTAAAACCCCAAAACCTAAAACTCCACCCTCTTCCAAACCTAGCCCTACCTTCAATCCCCACAGTCTCTGCCCCACAGGTAACAAGGTCCCTTTGCCATTCCCAGAAACTAGCCCCCCTTTCAATT
>NW_024808257.1:0-3411 GCF_019175285.1 Sceloporus undulatus | reverse complement strand
AGGATCAGAAAACAGATCATATAATGTAATGGCATTACAGAGGAGCCGAGAAAGGTTTAGTGGATGGGTTGGTGCGTACTCCAGTACTTTTGGGTTAGGAGAATGAGAGGAAGGTAAAATAGATTTTACTCATTTACTTCCTCTATGACAGAACCTCATCCTGCTAGCGCCATACCTCCTGTTTCCCTGCACTACTCTTATAGCTGCTCCTCCATTGTCATTGACCACCTCCTTGTCCATACTTACATCAATAAGCATTTCCCCCCTATTCTGACTCCTTCTGTAGAACACCCCTAATGCTAAAAATGTTAATAGGCCAGTAAATAAAATTACAATATTCATATTAACAACTCTGGGCATATTTTAAGATGTTTTCAGCCCTATAACCAGTAGATGTTAATAATTGGCTATTATATAGAGAAAGAAGGGGTACAATTAAAGTGCATTAAATAGAGGATGTATAGAGTTCTGGAGTTCTGGATTCAAGAGGGAAGAGCAATTCCACTTAATACCTTATCCTCAGTCCTTAGGGTCAGAAGGGCAATACAGCATTAGCAGGGTATGTGCTTTCAGCACCAGTGTACAGCGTTAATAAAAAGAGAACAATGAGTCAATGTAAAAGTGTCAAGGCACCTCACCCTCTGACCTCCAGTGTATTGGCTCAGGAGTTGCAGGGCACAGTTTATGAAGCCTCAGCACACTCTCCTCCGCATTGGTGGGTCAGGCGTTTGGGGGGCGCTGGCTGCTAGATGTCAAAGGCACCTCACTCTCTGACCTCTGGCGTGCCACTCAGCCACCCCACTTCATGTTGCCTCTGCCGCCCTTCAGCACGGTGGAGTGGGGAAGGGGGAGGGCAAATTTCTGGCTCTCGGCTCGCTAGCGCTGGCACTCCCTGCTGCTCTGGCTCCTCCTCCTCTCACTGTTGCAGCTTGGGAAGGGATTCCTCACATAAGATAAGGCCTCACTGTATTATTATTATTATTATTATTATTATTATTATTATTATTATTCTGTTTATTTATATCCTGCCTTCCTCCCAGTACAGGGACTCAAGGCGGCTAACAAATCTAATACAGTCCAAGTTAAAACAGTATAAAACATTAAAAATACAAAGTTAAAAAAAATTCAAGCAATTAAAAAGCTTACATTATTAAAATTTAAAAATTTAAAACACTTTAATATAAAAACAAAACAGCACCCATGTGAATATAGAATCATAGAAGCATAGAATCATAGAATCGTAGAGTTGGAAGAAACTACAAGGACCATCCAGTCCAAACCCCCCTGCCATGCAGGAACTCTCAATCAAAGCATTCCCGACAGATGGCCATCCAGCCTCTGTCTCAAGATCTCCAAGGAAGGAGACTCCACTACACTCCAAGGAAGTGTGTTCCACTGTCGAACAGCCTTTACTGTCAGGAAGTTCTTCCCAATGTTGAGGTGGAATCTCTTTTCCTGTAGCTTGCATCCATTGCTCTGGGTCCTAGTCTCTGGAGCAGCAGAAAACAAGCTTGCTCCCTCCTCAGTATGACACCCCTTCAAATATTTAAACAGGGCTAACATATCAACTCTTAACCTTCTCCTCAAAACAGGGCTATCATATCACATCTTAACCTTCTCTTCAAAAGCCTGGCAGTATAAAAACATTTTTATCTGGTGTTGAAGAGAAAGCAAAGATGCAGCCATCCTGGCCTCTCTAGAGGGGGAGTTCCAGAGTTTGGGAGCAGCCACTGAGAAATAATAAATATTTAATAAATATTCCAGTAGAAATAAAGATTCACTTCAAATGGTTGAGTTTCAGACTAGAGAAAGAATAAATTTTACTTGTTTATTAAAGTTCCCTGAATTTTCCAGTATCACTTGCTTTTCCTATGATATTTTGTATTTGAAGCTGTCCCCTTGTCCCCACCACCAAGACCACCTGTTTCCTGCACGTTATATATCTACGGATACGATTGCAAACCAATTGTCAGAGTGAGGACCAGAATCCTGGACAATCAACCAGTCAGCTTGTTTATTGAAGCAACAGAACTTTATTGAAGGTTCCAAGATCAGCAATGTCACATCACTTAGCTTCTAAGCTGAGACTGACCCCTCCCAGCCAAAGCAATGCATAAGTTACCCCCAAAGCCAAAGCACTCCACCCCTAGCAAAAGCCCGTGCAACAGGACCCCTCCTTCCCAGCACTAGTTCCCATCCTCCATCCCTATCCCCTGAGAAACGAAACTGCATTCCAAGTGTCTGCAGGCCAGCCTCTCAAGGACACTAGATAACTCACACCTGGTCCAGCCTAGTATTCCATATCACCATCTCTACAAGCTATGCGAAGTGCAACCCATCCCCCCAGCATCCACAGTAGAATACATCTGGTAGAATACTACAGGATTCTAACACCAATTGAGTTGTATTTTGCTTGCACAAGAGTAGAATCCAGCAACCTCTCTTCCCTGATATACCTCAAAATGTGCTCTGAATGACTGGTAATCCTTCCAAAGCTTCACTCACATACACACAGGAGAGGATTGTGAGTGGCCAGAAAGCCTAACATGACCACTAGTATCATGCTGGATTCAGGGTACTTTTATCAGGCATCTCAAGTTATTGACCTGCATGTGCAGCGATAAATTAATATATGGAATTCAATTTTACTGGTTATTCTGGTTATTAATTTTTAGGGTCAATAAGCTCCAAAGAATCGAATGAAGGACAACTAAAAGAGAGTGCAGAAATTTATTTTCCATAATCTTCAAAACATGACGATGACTGAACTCAAGGAATTAGGGCAGATGCAATCACATGATCATGGAAAGGAAACCTATTTGTGCTCTCTGAGCTCCTTGGGGGATGTAGTTGTCTTCAGTTCCCTAAACTCTTTCAAATGAAGGACATGGCTGATTGATTGAGAACATTAGTGAGATTATTACATTGGTGAATTCCTACTAAAGAGCATGTGCAAGCAGGTGAATTACTTCTTTAGTATTCTATCTCAGCGTCATCCTTCATCTATTCAGTGGTCAGGCATAATCTGCCCCACTGCTAGACAGACAGGAGGATAAATAGGTTTGTAAAGATCTGAATTCAAACACAATATACATGTCTGGCTCTCCATATCGAGACAGATATTGATTTCTGTGTTTATTTGATGTAATGAAGACTTTTTAGTCCATTTTTACTTAATGCTTCTCTTGATCTTTGCGTAAATAAGGTGCAGATTACTATAATCATATTACTGTGTACGCTTTTTCTCCTCCATAATAATTAGGTACAGTACTTTAGAGAAGGAATGAGATTCAGCTCCACCGAGTCAGTAATTATTTAGACCACTTATCTGTCTTAGTGTTGTGATTTTGCCTTGAAAGATTGCAATTATGGCAAATGAAAGACACTATATTTGAGTATATTTTATTAACT
>NW_024808256.1:1378-3411 GCF_019175285.1 Sceloporus undulatus | reverse complement strand
GAAAGGAAAGGGGCAGGTCAGGCTCTGCTTCCCCAAAAGTCTTTCCACAGAGAGCAAGGGTTGCCCAGGGCCCAGATGGGACCCTCAAAAGGGGCTGAGAAAGGCCCCCCCTCCTTCCTGCTGGACCATGGGACCCAGTGGGACCCCCCTCTCTGAGCCCTCTTCTGACCCTGGATCTATTTGGGGGTGCAAGGGTTTCCCATTCCCAAAGAACCCCCTTGACCCACTGGGAGCCAAGCAGCCCCTTCCCTGCCCCCCATGAACCAGGGGGAGCCAAAGCGGGTCCAGGGGCATCTGCCCATGGAGGAGGGGGCACTCCTAGAGACTCTGGGAGGCTGCAGTATTGGGGGGGCCCTTAGGACTTTCTAGCCCAGTTCCTTGAACTCTGATGCTAGAGATCTCTTTTGGGGAATCCTGTCCCTCCATGAAGCTCCAGATACCAGGATCCAGGAGGAAGGAGCACTAAGACATGCCCCTGTCTCTGCACCAAGCTCCAGGGATTCTGGGGGATGCAATCCAAGAGGAAGAGGTCCTGAGTGGAGGAGCAATGCCTCCTCTTCAGAGATGAAGGCAAAACTCAGAATCACCTCTTTAGAGCCATTCTGACCAGGGGATTCTGGAGGATGGAGTCCGAGAGGAAGGAGTCCCGAGTGGAGGAGCAATGCCTCCTCTTCAGGGATGAAGGCAACACCCAGAATCACCTCTTTAAAGCCATTCTGACCAGGGGATTCTGGGGGATGCAGTCTGAGAAGAGGCCTCTTCCTTCCTTTGGGACGTTCATAGTCCGGTGTCCATATTCATCCCTTTGAGAATGACCAAGGTCTCTTTCTGGGAAGGGTCGCCTATCCCATCATCCCCCAAAGGCCCAGAAGAGGGAGGAGGGAGGCAGGGCCCACTCACTCTCTCTTAATGGCCCACTCAGATCCTGGCCCTCTCTCCCGATTAACCTCTCCTTTCTGCCTCCCTCCCTTTCCCCAGATCCCACTTTCCAAGGCGAGGTCCCTCTGGTTCTGGAGGGCCAGCTGCTCTTCCTTCCAAAGGCTGCCTTTGTCTGCAAACCAGGAAAGGAGAGGGGAAGTCCAGGGCGAAAGGGAGGCGGCAGCTTTATCGTTATCGTTGTTATTACCCTCCATACTCAGCTCTCTTCCTTCCCCCAAATGTCAGAGGACTTTTTATGGGAGTGATCTCCTATCCCATCATTCCCAAAGGCCCAGATGAAGAGGGAAAGGCCCACTCACCTCCACCTCCACCTCCTCCTTGGAGCACCGGAAGCAGAGCCCCCTCCCTCCCACTTCCTCCAGGCAGCGATTTCGGCACAAAGGAGGAGGAAAGGGGCGGAGCCAGAGCCCTAAGGAATGAGGCCCCACTTCCGCCTGGCCCTAAAATGGCGTCCAACCGTAGAGAGGAGCCTTGCAGGAGGACTCTGAGGGAAAGGCAAAAGCCCCGCCCAGAAAATGGGCTCCAAAAAGATACAGATTAGAGAGAGAGAGAGAGAGATCTGGGTCTACATTTATGTCTATAAAATTATACACACCCAAACTCTGCCCCTATACACTTTTACACACACACACACACATATATATATACACACAAACACACAGACACACACATATATATATACACACACATACACACACACACACACACATATATATACACACAAATACACATATACATATACACACACACATGCACACACACATATATACACACAAACACGCACACATATACACACATATATACACACACACACACATATATATACACACACATACACACACACACACACATATATATATATACACACAAACACACATATACATATGCACACACACATATATACACACACAAACGCACACATATACACACACATATATATACACACAAACACACAGACACACACATATACACACACACACACACATATATACAGTATATACACACAAACACACATATACATATACACACACACATGCACACACACATATATACACACAAACACGCACACATATACACACATATATACACACACA
>NW_024808256.1:0-1278 GCF_019175285.1 Sceloporus undulatus | reverse complement strand
ACACACACACACACACATATATACAGTATATACACACAAACACACATATACATATACACACACACATGCACACACACATATATACACACACAAACACGCACACATATACACACACATATATATACACACACACACACAGACACATATATAAATGCATAGACAAACGTGTATTGAAGCAGAGAGAGAGAGGCCCAGTGTCAAGGGTTTTCCTGGCTTAGAGAGCAGGGAGAACTCACCTTGGGCCAAGGCAGTGTTTCCCAGAATCCCCTCCTCCACAACCGTGGCATGGCTGCGGCAGGGGATTCTGGGAAAAGCTGCAGTAGCCCAAGAAAACCCAAAGTTTTCAAAGCCCTCAAGCGACAAGCTTCTTATTTATTATTATTTTTAAACAGTTACAGATTTAAAGTCTTATAATGAATAATACACTGTTTTGATTTCATAGGATCCTAGAGTTGGAAGAGGCCCCAAGAAGGGCCCTGATCCAGTCCAAGCCCCTTCTTCTGCCATGCAGGAACTCTCCATCAAAACAGCCCCATTGACACAATGAACATCCAGCCTCCGCTTAAAGACAGCCTCCAAAGAAGGAGACTCCATTACACTCCAAGGCAATGTCTTCCAGTGCCAAACAGCCCTTACTCTCAGGAGGTTCCTCCTAGAGTTTCAGAGAGACTCTCTTTTGCTGAAGCTTGCTATCCACAAACACATGAGCCGGACCTTGACATTTGCACCCGGATCTCTGGAAGGACTCAATGCTCATCATCATGTTGGTGGACACCTTCAATGTCCGCTTGTTGTGGCCAGACTTCTGTGGGGCCTTGGCAGTCCACATGGGGGACTCCGTTGCCACTGACAGCAACCCAGGGTTTGAGAGCCACAAGGAGATGGCCTGATGGGTTGCCATAACTGTCCACTAAAACCGGGGACAAAATGTGGAACAAAATCTAGACCAAACTGTAGGACAACAGCAGGACAAAACTCAGCCCAAAATGTAGGACTTTTAAGGAAAATGGAGGAACTTACATGTCCCACATTTTGCGCTGAGTTTTGTCCTGCAGTTGTCCTACAGTTTGGTCTACAATTTGTCCTACATTTTGTCACAGGTTTTAGTGGACAGTTATGGCAACCTGCCTGGAGCCTCAGCCCATGAGACTGACAAGACAAAAGACCACCTGGAAAGGCCACTTGGGAAGTCAGTCCTCTGCGGATGGAGGGCAAACTGCCAAATGGAAGACCCTTCAGCTTCTAGGAGGTAGTTTTTAGCCACAATACAAAGGCAGG
>NW_024808255.1:0-3412 GCF_019175285.1 Sceloporus undulatus | reverse complement strand
GGAGAGATTCACCGAACAATTCAATATACCACACAATGGGAAATAGAAAAGAAACCCCAAATGTATTTACTAAATATTACTGAAGACCTTAAGGGAAAACTTTGCTGTGAAGAAATAGATGTTTTACTGTATATAATAACTGCAGCACGCTTAACATTTGCTAAGTATTGGAAAGGGGGGAAACAAGATTTAAAGAAAGAATGGATAATAAAGGTAAATGAACTGAGGGAAATGGATAAAATAACCATGATGATTAACGGAAAGACAGACCAAAACTTCCAAAGGAAATGGGAGAAAATGAATAAGTTATGGGAATGAAAAGAGAAAGGAATTAAGCAATAACAACCCTAACGGAATAATAGACATGCCACAAAATAATTTATAAGTAGCGGATGACGACAGAAAGAAAATGTCGTACACCCATTTAAATAACCTAATCACGCTCTCAAAACAGAGGTGTGTGTATATATATATATATATATATATAATTTTTAGTTTTGTCTTGTTTGTTGGTTGGTTAATGACAAATGTATCGCAATGTAAATATGTTTTATGTTTTATTTGTTTTATATGTTTTATGTTTCTATAAATTTTGTATGTCTTGTTAATCATAAATAAATAAAAAATGAAAAATAAAATAATAATAATAAAAAGTATTCCCTTATTTCTCAGGAAAACTGAAGGACTTTTAAGAGTTTGTCTCCCCAAAATGTCATGATGTGCTTTCTTTTTCTTTGAAGTGATTCCCTCAGCCTAAACTGTGATGTCTTGTAGCTTTATTGTGGTAATAAATACCTAATAATCAGTCTTTTTTCTTTCTTTCCTCCCATGCAGAATTCTCTTGGTTCAACTGGTGTGTTCCAGGATCCTGCTTGCTAAGTCTTTTGCTCATCCTGTGCTTCAGGGAATCCTATGATAGACTTTATCTTGATGTCATTGTCTCCGTTTGATAGCACAAAACAGAATGGAGAATGGAACCTGGTACTATGCTTGGCCCAATTCCTTGGAAATTGGAAAGCCAAAGGTTCACAGTAGAAACATGGACATTTTAACTGAATTAGAAAAAAGTGTGGGTTTTTTTTCAAGTATATGTCCTAATTTCATCTTTTATTATTTACACAGTTATGAAGAGCCTTGAATTAAAATTTGACTTTTTAAGGGAGAAATTCTAGTTTGTGAACTGTGATGCTTTATTTAATAAGTTATTTAGCTGGTTATACAAACTTTGTGCCAACTCAAACCACTCACAAGAGAAATATGATAGCAATGCCATCTCATTTAGGGGTTAAAGGAAGGGTCCCTACCCATAAAATAATCTATATATATTTTTTGTATCCTGAAGTGTCAAATGAAATTTCTGATGATCCCTATTTTTTCTTGCTTATAAATAGCATTTTATTTCCATGTTTTCACAGAATGGCAGATGCTACTGCAGTGGCAAAGATTTTCAGTACAGTATAGGCTTCAGGGATGAACAACATTTTTTAACCTTGTAAGTCTGTTCTAAATGAAAACAACAGATAAGAGATAAACTGTCCTTCTAAGACAGATTTTTCAGATAATTATGGTTAATAATAATAATAATAATAATAATAATAATAATAATAATAATAATAATTTTATTTGTATTTTCCCTCCTCTCCCTGTGGATTGAGGCGGGATTATATCAATAAAATAACAGTTCATATATTAAATAAAATCAATAAAACAATGACATTATTATTAGTTCAATAAAATAGTTAAAACATCTAGAAAACATACATCATAACCAGAAGTGAAGCATTTTATCTTAAAGATCTCCTATAAGAGGTCGGATGGATAAGCCCTCCGGAAGAGATCCATCTTAAGTGCCTTCTTAAAGGCATCTAAGGTGGTGATAAGACAGATCTCTTCCGGTAGGCTGTTCCATAGTTTGGGGGCTGTGGTCGTAAACCATCTATGGGAAGGTGACATTAACCTGGGCTTATAGTATTCTAATAAATTCTCAGATGTTCTGAGAGTGCAGGGCGGATTGTGTAGGGAGAGGCATTTCCTCAAGTAACACGGGCCCAAGCCATGAAGGGCTTTAAAGGTAATAACCAACACTTTATACTGCGCCGGTATTCCATATGAAGTCTTAAATTCCATATGAAGTCTTAATATGCCCTTTGTACATTAGATTTTTTTGGTGCTCTACATTTAATTACAGCCATACTATAAGCAGTGTCATCTGTATTTAAACTTAAATTTTAGATATATTTGAACTTCACTTTTAAAGTGTAACATTATAATTTCTAATTAAGACATCTGTAGATATCGTGGTCTCCCTTACCGGTTCTGTCAAACATTTTACGACATTTTCAAAACGTTTAATCTTTTCCCCTTGGTACTTGTATTCTGTTTTAAGAACTTCATAGCTTTTTTGAATAGCTAAATAACCTTTTTTAAGACTTCAATTTTCTTGTGTGAGATGTTGAATGATTTGGTCTTTGTTGTGTTTTCTACTTGGACATTCGGCCTGGAATATCACTGGCTCACTCATTGAAGGTACATGGTGTGGTCTGGGTCTGACAGTGTTCCCGATACCATAGTTAATTTTGGAAGCTTTGGTCATTGGTTGTGGCTTGAATGGAGAATTCGTTATTTTACTTGGATGTTTTTCAAACCCAGAACAATACCCCTGCTCTTCTTCTGAGAATAATTGTGATATCACATACGGCCTGCTGTTCCTATGGCCTTGGCTACCTCGATTCATTTTTAACTTTAATAGTAGCCTCAAATACTTTGCCCTTGGGCTCCCAGCTCATGAACAGGGCCCTCCGCTAACACTCATCCCTCTTGCTTCTTCCACTTTAATTATTTTTCTCACACTTTTGCTTAACATTAGTCATGCTTTAATCTTGTCTTTGTATTCTTCAGTTGAGCTCTCTCAATCTCTCTCTCTCTCTCCCCTTGCCATTTCTTGTAATAGATTATTGCCTATGTGCATTAAAAAGTCAATCTTTTTTTAATTAAAATTTTAATAAAATAAAAAATACAGTTGAACAAACATAAACACTTTGTATTACAGAGGGCTCAATTCCACATATTAGAAAAATACCCTTTAAAGTTTTTGTACAAGTAATTTCCTCCTCCCCTTCAATGACTTACATAAAATGGTAAGATTTCAACATTGATTCTTCATGTACAATAATCTCATTTCCTAGGATTTATCCTCAGTAAGCTTGTTCTACATAGTCCTATTACTTATATGTACTTTAACACAATAAAAATAGATTCCTGCTCTTATTTCCATCTTTCTTTACAGAATTCAACTATTTTCGACTATTTGTAACCTTCTTCTCATCCTTAGGTCTTAAGCATGCTGTCAATTTTTTCCATTTCTATCATATCTGTTAATTTAAATAACCATTCATCTATTTGTGGTGTTTCT
>NW_024808254.1:0-3412 GCF_019175285.1 Sceloporus undulatus | reverse complement strand
TATTTTATTACTCCATAGCAAAAGAACAGCCCAGGACAGACCTGGGGAAGTTTCCTTGTAAGTAGAGATCCTTTCTCCCTCTTATCACTGTGTTGAAAAAGTCACCGACTGCAATTGCACATTGCAGTGACGAAAACGACGATGGAAAGTAACTTGGAAAGTTTGTTATTTCCTCGTTGCTAAGAGAAGGGTATAAAACTTGCAAAATTCTTCATTACACAAGTAACATAATTTTACTGAGTTGAGATGGGGAAGGGGGATTCTGGGAAATGTAGTCCCCCAAAAACCAGGCTCCTTTCGGAAGACTAATTTGCTTTGAGATACTTTGTGAAGGGCAATGCAACCTTAGAAGTCAACAAGAAACATGACTGGCTTTGGCTTTTTGTTTTGCTTATGCTCTCCTTGCTTTGTGTGTCTTTGTGTGTATGTGTTGGCTTTGTATACCTCTTTTCCCCATCTGTCCCTCTGTTCCCCAATTCCTCCGGCGTTTAAAATGTGTTGCTTACAATCTGGAGATGCTTTTTGGAGGGTGTTGGAGGAAGATCAGGACCTGATTTGGCCTTCTGGCGTGAGCTTTTCCAGTTAATATTTGTGGTTTTGTTGCCCAGTGTAGGATGTGGAGTTGTTAGTTTTGTCGCACCCTGAAGCGATCGGTATTCCAGAGGAAATCTTTGGTGTCCAGACTTGGTGCCACAGTATGCAAGCTTTGAAAACGCAGAACGTCGACTCGCTTTGGAGCAAGATTTTGGACCTCTCTCTTGCAGCGGTGGCTGTTGGCTTCCATATTATGTCTATGTGTGAATCCACTCTGGGACCTAGTCTGAAGTTTGGAAAAGTTTGTCCAGCACTTTGGATAGCCCCTTTAAAAACCCAGAGCAGATTTGCCACCCCACAAATATGGGACACACACGGCGCTACCCTCCACATTTCTGCGCATAACCCTTTGGAACAAAACGGTCAAAGGCATGGCTGGTTTCCCTTCGTTGAAATGACCTGTCTTTACCGCTGCGTTGTCTACCATAAATTAAAGCTGCCTTTAAAAATACACATATATTTTAATGGAGGAACGACAGGGGATTATTAGGTTGAGAGGGAACGAAAGGTGAAAAATCCCTTAAACAGCACAAGTGTATCTCTGTCCCTGATTTAGGCTGCTTTAACTGCCATGGCTGAATGCTGTGGGATTCTGGGAATGCCAATTTTGTGAGATATTTTGCCTTCCCTCTGAGAGAGCTCTGGTGCTGCAGCAAACCACAAATCCCAGGATTCCATAGCATGGAGCCAGGGCCGTTAAAGCAGCGTCAACCTGCATTTATGCAATGCAGATGAAGCCTTAGGTGCCTCTCATCCTTCTATCAGTCCATTCCTTTTTCCATGGGAAGCTGACCATAGAGTCATGCTAGAGGACCTACAAATGCCTAGGGAAGCGTTCTCTGTAGGAATCACTAGCAGGATTTTCATCAGACATTGGCCATGCTGGTGGACCTAGAGATTCCCAGAGAAAACATGTTAATCAAATCTGCAAATAACCAAAGCTGCAAATGTAGAGGGTCATCCGTAGCTTCCAGCGGTCAGCTGTTTGCGTTGCGCCAGGGTCCCTCCTCCGGAGATTTCTCCGAATTCAGTAACCGATATGCAGTAAACAGTCCTTAAACTTAGTACAAACATCTCCATCCATACTGGTTCACACTCCGGTTCTATGCAGCTCCTGCAAGCAGAGAGATTGTATTTTCCACTCTTCCTAATGTGACTCTAAGAGTCTGCATACTCTGTCAGCAACAAGGACTCGGCTACGGTGGTGCATTATTTTCCATGCCTTCATGTGGTGCAATGTTTGCAATGGTTGGGGTGCAATGTTTACAGCAGTTGATGGTCAGTAGTTTGCAGACCAGGGGTGCAATGTTTGCAATGGTCAGCTGTCCGTGGATAGGAAGGGAGGGTCCCGTTGTCCTAGGTGCGACCCCTCTTAACATCTGGAACGTCCACAGATCCCCGCCTCTGGCAGCGCCATGCTGTCCATGACGTACAGCGGGAGTCTCCGGAGTGTCGCCAGCCGGTGCCATTCCGAATGGGGCCTCCACCAGATCCAGCCGACGGATGCGGTGGAGCTACAACGTCTCAGGGATGTCCTGGTGGTCGCCCAGGCCAGGGTTAGGGAAGAGTTCCTCCGGATGCACGGACTCTCCCTGGAGGAATGCACTGCCCAAAAGACCGGCATGAGGTATCGGTAAGCAACGCCGTCCTTCGCTCCCACCCTTCCGTCCTTCGCTCTGTGGCTCCCCTTGCATTTTGGCATCCTTCTCCACAGCGAAACAGGATGCATTATTTCCCCCAAAAAATTGGTACCCCGTCCAGAAAGAGTTTGCCAAGCTCTGCACTGAGCAGAAATATCCTAACTCCATTTCCCCCCAGATCTCTTTTGCAAGGTGTGACTTTAAGATACGAACCTTGTAATCCAATCAAGGAAACCTGATATGTTAAATTTCAGCAATGATAAACATATCAGTTTTTCTATTGACCCCCAAAAATAAAATTAATTGCAATCTACGTAACAGTAAATGAAGTACCAGTGTGTTACATACATTATTGCATCACCTATAAGTTATTAAATAAAACATATATACACATGTGTGCGTTTCTCACATATCTAGTATTAACTTAGACTTCTATAATATATTAATATCTGCTAGTTGGGCCTCCATTTTTGACATTCAGTTCTTAAAAATGGGAACCAAGTCTTTATTTATTTATTTATACTTATACACCGCTCTTCAGCCAAAAGGCTATCAGAGCGGCTTACAATCTAAAGAGACAGGACACAAGAGGAGAAGGGAATGGGGTGGGGAAGGGGAAAAGTCCAGCAGATCTGCTCTCCCTCTGATGCCTGGACCAGGGCAGATGGACTAGAATCATAGAGTTGGAAGAGACCGCAAGGGCCACCCAGTCCAACCCCATTCTGCCATGCAGGAAATCCAAATCAAAGTATCCCCATTGACAGATGGCCATCCAGCCTCTGTTTAAAGGCCTCCAAGGAAGGAGACTCCACCACAATCTCTGAGGAAGGAGTTTGTTCCACTGTCGGACAGCCCTTACTCTCAGGAAGTTCCTCCTAATGTTGAGCTGGAACCCCTTTTCCTGCAGCTTGCATCCATTGCTCCATTGTGTCCTATTCTCTGGAGGAGCAGAAAACAAGCTTGCTCCCTCCTCAATATGACATCCCTTCAAACATTTAAACAAGACTGGAGGGAGCGCCCTTCTTCTTACTGATTAGGCCTGATTAGGGAAGGCCTTGGCAAACCCTCTCCTCCCCTCAGAGGCCAGGATCGAGTCAGATTCCTTGTGGGGAGGCTTAGTTCCTTTAGGGAGATGATGATGATGATGATGATGATGATGATGATGATGATGATGATGA
>NW_024808253.1:0-3412 GCF_019175285.1 Sceloporus undulatus | reverse complement strand
AAGGGGACTCCTGCTATTCCTTATCTCCTCAAAAATGGCAGTGGAAACGCATTATTATTATTGTTGCTGTTGTTGTTGCTTTTCCCCAGACCCAGGACTTAAGACGGCTTTGTTATTGTTACATACCTCCAAGTCATTTCTGATCTAGAGCTTATTCACACTGTGAAAATAATCCAAGATGAATCTGGGTTGCATTTCAGTGGTTCACACGCATCCCGAACGAACCTGATTTTAGGGGAGAGGCTGCCAAAAAAAAGTAGGGGCAGTACAGATTGGATTGGAGCCATGGCAACCGCACGCTGCAGCCCTGATCTGGACTTCAGAGGGTGCAAAAAGAAGCGGCAAAATGCAGCTCCTTCTTGCACCCTCTAAAGGGCGCCATATCCATCGCAGCATGGCGTGATGATGTCCCTTTGGCGTGCACTCTTTGGGCACTATGCCGGAGGTGCATTGTCATGGTGTGCACCATGTAGACCAGCGTGTGCCAAAATGGCACCCCACAGGTGGCAGTAGGGCTTGGAGTGTGCGGATGCTCAGCCCTCACCCTCGGCACAGGTCGGCACAAAGTGCCGGTCTGTTTAGGCTCTTAATCTGGGATAATCGATATCGGAGTTTCCACTGAATTTTTAAAAAAAGATTTGCAACACTAGTAGTGTGAATAACCAATGTGAATAGACTCAAACAGATCCAAGAGAAAATGTGGCACGGCATGAACATGTTCCAAATGTATTCATACCGTCAACTCCATTTTTATTCCAATGCTTGCATATATGAGCAATCAAATTTGCAGAGATGTGCACCAGTGTGGTTCCACAGTGTGAATAACAAACCCAGAATGCATGAGTGAGATGATTTGCATCATTGCGCTAAAAGAAGCGATGCCTGAATGACCCTTAATGGTGATGCTTCCCAAGGGTTTTCTTGCAAACTAGTTTTGCTATTGCCTTCCTCTGATGCTGAGAGAGTATTAATTGTCCAAGGCCACACAATGGGTTTGTATGGCCAAGCAAGGATTTAAACCCTGGTTATTGCCTTCAGGTCAACTCTGACTTATGGCAATCCTATTCTAGGATTTATCTTGGTAAGATTTTTTTCTGAGGACATTTGCCATTGCCTTCCTCTGGGGCTGAGAGAGTGTGACTTTCCCAAGGCCACCCAATGGGTTTTCTTAGCTGAGTAGGGATTCGAATCTTGGGCTCCTTGAGTCTAAGTCCAAGACTCAAATCTGCACTGAACTGCCACCATCTGTTTAAAGTTTAGTGGAGTGATCCTTTATCTGTATCTGAATTTTGGCAGGGAAGGCAGCGTACCAAAATTATAGCTGATGCAGATAAAAGCTGGCAACGCTCAAACCGTACAAAACTGAAAATACAGTGAACCTATAAATAGAATTAAAACTATTTCCCCATAGTCATGGCTTGGAATGGAGTGAAATTAACAGGGAAATAAAAAGCAATTAAACTAGCAATAGAGTTCAAACCAATTCAGCACAAAAGCAGTAGTAACTCAACACGTCTTGCTATTAAAAAGCAAGAAAAAAAAGAACTGCACCATTAAAAGCTCTTTTTCTGCACAAACCAACAGTTCTCAAAGGCCTATCCAGACAAAAAAGGCTTTACCTGCTTCTCAAAGGAGAGGATGGAAGGGACTTCCAGAGCCTGGAAGGACTCACTGGGAAATCTCTGTTTTTCCTACTCTGACATTAGGGTACTTCGTGGTTCTGGGCATTTTGCTTGCCAGGCAACTGGGGCATTCACCCAGCAACCTTCTGCATGGGTTCGGGGTGGCTGGCATGGGCCAGCGATAGCTTACATGATCCCATAAGTCACACAGCACAAATGCAGAAACCAATACATCACCACAACCATGAATTTCAAATTCCATTTAAGAGGATGGGAAAAAAAACGTTCCTAGTCGTTTATACAGAGTTGGGAATCCAGTGACCCTTCAAGTGTCACTGGACTGCAACCACCAGCATTCCTCACCCGGTTAGGGCTGCTGGGAGTTGCAGCCCAACAACATCAGAAGGCTGCAGGATTCCTGCCCTTGCTTTATGAGCAGCAAAGTAAAGACTTTAGCACACACACAAGCACACATTTGTGAGCGATGACTTTACGATGAGTAAATGTTTTGTCGGTACAATCTGTAACGCATCGAGCTGTTCTTGGCAAAGACTTTGAGCCACCCAGCTAAAAGCTATGCATTGCTCATTGGCCTAAGAGAAGCTATCCTCATATACATACATTAGGGATGGAATTCTTTGCTAATGTTGTTCTCAAAGAAGCAACGAGTAATTCGAGCAATTTTCTTCCCACAGTGAGAACGTCTTTGAAAAGCATGCATTTTCCAAATCCATTTACAGTTCGGCACAAAATCTGCATATTGTATTTCTACTCGGGAGACAGCATTCTCTGCACAGAAAATAATATTAGTGCACAGAAATATTACTGTGTGTGCAGAAAATGCTTTAGTTAGGGGGTTATTCTGCACAAAATGCACATGTGCTAGTTTTACGCACAGAAAAGAATGTTTTACTCAGGCATGTTTATTTCCTGCAGAGCAAAATAAACATCATAGTCTGAATTTTGTGCAGAATAAGCTCCAAACTGTACTTTTGGGAGTTGTCCGTGTGGGATTACTTTTCTTAGCTGTTCCCAAAACTCGCAAAGCATGTTTTTCCCAACCTTTTAAAAATATTTTCAAAGTTGGTTTCCAGTCCAAGTATGTATTTAGTGAATTTTATTTGCATTTGGGTGTAATAAATTGGACTGGAGGAAGTTGGCTTCCTTGCCCCTTCTTTCCCATGAGGGCTTGTCCTGTTCCTGAAAATGGGTAAAAGGACCCTGCTGAATAGGATAAATTGTGGTTTGTCCCATTTGGAAGGTTCCTACCGGACACAGCACCAAAAAAGCCCACAATATGGTTCCGATATGTGGATGACACTTTCACCATTTGGAGCCGTGGAGAAGAAGATCTAGCTGTGTTTCTGAACCATCTGAACAATATCCACCCTAACATCCAATTCAGAATGGAAAAAGAAAAGGAAGGAACGCTGCCATTTTTGGATGTCCTAGTCATCTGCAAAGCGAACCAATGGTTGGGCCACACAGTGTACAGAAAACCTACACACATGGACAGATACCGACACAAGAACTCCAACCATTGCCCAGTACAAAAAAGAAGCACAATAAGAACATAGATAGAGCGGACAAAAAGGATTTGTGAACCCCACTTCTTGGAAGATGAATTGAAGCACCTAAACTGGGCTCTACAAGCTAATGGTTACTCCAGCTCAGACATCAGAAGGGCTGCCTGACCCAGAAAAACCCAGAGGAGCCAAGACAAACAATCACCCAAAGAGAAGGTATTTTTACCATACATCAGAGGAGTCACAGACAGAATAGGGAAACTG
>NW_024808252.1:0-3414 GCF_019175285.1 Sceloporus undulatus | reverse complement strand
AGCCTGATGGAAAATTGGCTGTGATCATAAGGGCTAAAAAGAAAAAAGAATTTAGCCAGGAAGAAAAGAATCCTAAAAGTTAAAAACCTTTGTTGAGATCAGAATGGGAAAAAGCCTCCTAGTTAAAGGGAAAACATCCTTTCCAAGTCAAAAGGACACAAAACCATACTGTCAACCAGTTTTTTTTTAATTATAATAATGATAAAATTAATTTGTAATCCACCTCTTATAGAAACAGAGGACAAACTTCATAGATCCCAGCTAGATGAACTTTCTATACTTTCAGATCTCGGCGGCAGCATGTCTAATTTCAAGCCTAGGAGTGGTGGAGGTATTGCAAGGCCTGGGAGAGGAACATGTGGGCGCTGTCACTGTGGTTCCCCATCTGCCAAGAAAGGAAAGGACAGGCATCAATAGCAAGCCCCCAAGCCCTACATTGCCCTGGTCGCTCATGGGTTGATTCCTGGTACGAAGTGCAGCCGGGGTAACCGGTTGCTAGCCGGCCTGTGTCTGCAACCAACCCTGCACATGGTGGATCATGTGTCTCTGTAAGGACCAGACCCCTGAAAGAGCGAGCATTCAGGGCCCTGATGGTGGCTGTGATGCAAGAAAGGGGACAGACTCTGGTTCTGCCAGCCCTGGGACACAGGAGAGGTTCTGCCTGCCGATGCTGACAAAGCTGCTGGGAAAGGCAGATCTGGGTTTTTGTAGCAATGGCCCCCTCCCTGGGAGTGTGCACCAGAGGAAGTGTTTGCAGAGACCTGAAAGGCTTCCCTGGGGACCAGTGGGGCAAAACTGCCCAATCTCCAAAGAGGTACCTCTCGGATTATGCAAGATCAGGGTATATGTGTGTGTTTGCCTTCAAGTCCCATGAAGAGTCACCTCTTTTCCTTTCTCCCAAGCAAAAAAGGTCTCCAGATGAAGCCAGCTAGCTCTCCTCACTGCGTCTAAACCCTCTGAGGAGATCCCGCTACAAGCCCTGGTAGCGCAGGGGTTCAATGCCTGTACTGCAGCCATTCACTCACGAAACATAAGGTTGCAAGCTCAGTACCAGCGAAAGGGCTCAAGCTCGATTCAAGCTTGCATCCTTCTGAGGAGGTGGCTGAAATGAGTCCCCAGATTGTTGGGGGCAATTAGCTTACACTTTGTAAACTGCTTAGAGAGTGCTTAAGTGCACTGATAAGCAGTATAAAAATGTACTGGCTATTGCTATTGCTATCCTTCGGTTGCCAGCCTGAAGGATCTAGCCATGACCCACTCACTGCAGAAGCCATGGTTCTAGTGATGACCCCTGCTGGCTGCCCTATATGCCCCAAGCCACATCTCCACGGATCCTCAATTGTGCTGCTCACTGGCCATTCCCATTGCTCCAACAGGCCCATTTATGCAGAAGAGACTGCAGGCAGAGGGATGGCGGAAGGGTCGAGAATGCTTCCACTGACCAGGTATTTCCAGATACTGTAGATCCTCCCAGGCCAGGATGCGGAAGATGAGGGGGAGCTCCGTCCATCCAAAAAAGAGCCCACAGTCCAGCAGGGCCAGTCTGTAGCTCTGCAACACAAAGAGAGACGGAGATTGGTCTCTCAAGGGGCAAGAGGCTGCCACGTGGAACACTTGAGGCCCTGCTTTGGGTTGCCCTACTGGGATGCATTACCTTAGCCTCTCTCTCTTCCTCCTCCTCCTCCTCCTCCTCCTCCTGACAACCAGAATCTCCCTGTCTCTTCGCAGCCTGAGTGGCAGACACCCCTCCTAAAAAATGCTAAGCCCCCTCTTGTCTGTCAGCTTGGGACCCAGAGAGCACCACCATCCTTGACTGTTGTTTCCCTCGGGCCCCTTTCCACTTTAAGGGGATGATGGGAGTTTCAGCCTAGCCACATCTGAAAGGAGTGATGATTCCTGTTCCTGTTTGGAAGCTCAAAGGAGGGCTGAAGGAGGTTTGTGCATTCAGGCCTTGACAGATTGCAACCCTCCCTCACTCCATGCTAAAATGTCCAAGGCTGACGGATAATGGGGTAGCCCCACAGCCCTTGCAGTCCGCATGTTCCCCTGGCTGTCTGAGCTCAGTAGCCTGCCTCCATCACAAAGCAATGCTCAAAGGCCCAAAAGTTTCTGCCATTCAACCAGAAAACAACCTTCAGCTGTTCCAGAAAAGCTGAAGTGCTGAAAGCATTTCAGGGTTGGGGGTGGACTGGGTCTGGGAAGAAAAGAGGTTTAGTTCTGGCTGGACTTGCCGTGCTGACGGTGGATTCCCGGTCCATCAGGTGGAGGAGCAGTGGGAGGAGGCTGAAGGTCATCTCCCTCTCCAGAAGGACCTTGTCAGCCTTTGACACTCCCCTTACCAGTTCTCCCAGTAGGGTAAAGGCACTATAACGGACGATGGCTCTTTCCTGAGGAGAAAGGAGAAGAAGCAAGAAGTGCACAGGAATCCATGTTGGGTCAACCCTGAGGGAGGCACGCTGTCCACTGGCACATGGGGAGATCCTTTCCATCAGAAGTCTGTCTGGAGGGCCTCAGGGAGGGCAGCAGTCCCTGGGCTGGCTAGTGTGTGTATGTCTCAAGGATGCTTGGAAAGGCAATAGATGCATAGGGCAGTGATGGCGAACCTATGGCATGCGTGCCAGAGGTGGCACTAAATGCATTCTCTGTGGGCATATGTGCCGTCACCCCCATTCAACATTGAAAATACAGCTAAAATCTAATCAACCTCAAACAATAAAACTCATGGCAGAGGGAACCTGCCCAGGAGACCCAGACATCATATGAATTTTGTGCCCTAGGAGGGACAATCGTAGGTTTGTCCACGTTTGGTACTTACATTGTCGAAAAAGGAGCGGATGTTCATTGCCAAGGTGAGGGCTCCAATACCCTGGTCATCCATGTCATGGAGAGTGGCTATCATCTGCTTCAGGTCTTTTAAGATGTCCTCTTTGTATCTGCTGAATACCGACTCCATGATCTTTGGGAGCTGGTCCCGCAAATACTCAACCTAAGCAAGACCTGAGGAGGCCAGGGTGAGGTGGAGGCTTTGGGGGAACTCTTTGCACATGGGGGGTTCTACCGGCCCCATCTCCTCTCACAGAAACCCACCTTTATAGGACCCCCTGAGACCCTTCTCCTCCTACTACTCACCTCCACTGGATCGGCAAAGCTTTTCAGGGCCTCCCAAAAAAGGTCTTTGAGGACCAGGCTGGAAGAGGCAGCTGCTTCCTTCAGCTGATGCCTGATGGTCGAATGGTCCAACGGCTGAAGAGCAGGTGGGCTCTTAAGAAACTGGGAGACAAGGGAGAGAAGGAAGCAGCAGTGTGAGTGCATGCATGTGTGTCTGTGTGTGAGCTAGGGGGGCATAAAAAGGGCAGGGGGCTTGCCTGGGGGGGCCACCACCAGGCAAGTGAAAGGGGCGTACCCAGCTGCTGA